>NW_022440540.1:0-5089 GCF_009761245.1 Sapajus apella
TAGCTCGTGGCTTGACTGAAACGGCATCAATAAAAGCCTGACCTTGTGGACAGACAGAAACCACGTGGACCTCACGTCGGACCTATCCTGTGTACAAAGCGCCTCCAGCATGTGGGGCCTCAGGAGAGCTCCCCCCGGCCAAGAACAAGAGGGCGTCTGTGCTGCTCCAGGCTCGATTCACCCACAGGCACCCCCATCGCTTCTCTCTGCCCAGACCCAGTCCCAGTCATCTCCCCCACAAACACCGCCCAGATGTGGGGAGGTGGCATGGCCCCCTGCAGCCCCCCTCCAGCCCGCTGGGGCCCCCTCAAGTCCCTGAGTCCTCCAGCCTTGGCAGACGCCGTCCCCACAGCTCTGCCTTCTGGCTCCCCAGCAGTGGCCTCTGCTGCGCGGCTCGGGAGGGGAAGACGGGGGACAAGGTGGTCCTCCTGAGACCTGCCCGGGAAGGACACGGCCTTGTTTCAGAAGCACGCAGGACCGTGCAGTCTGAAGCGGAGGCGGAGGCTTCGGCACAGGCGGCTCGGCCGAGGTCAGCCCCACAACCTGCCCATCCCAGCACCAGAGCCACCTGAGACCTGGCCCTGCTCAGCCACAGGCGGCGGGGATGGCGCCTTCGAAGGCTCTGTCCACCGGGCAGCAAAACCAGAGGCGAAGGGGCAGGGGTCACGTCTTAAAGCGTCTCGTGTGAAAGCTCAGCGTCTCTAGCGTGAGCCCAAGTCCAGATTCCACCCACACGCACCCTGAAGACGCCCCAGCCCCATGCAGCTGAGAAGCCATGACCCCGTGCACGCCTCTGAGCGAGGCCTTCGTAAAGTGCGGCCACAGCTTCCCTACGACCCTTAAAAAGCTGGTGAGGCCAGTGCTCACGGCCCCCACACTGGCCGTCCTGTGGAGCCCACCGATGACCGGGGCTGCGGAGGGCGTCCGTGCCTCACGCCTTATTCCCCACGCGAAAGCCTTTCTAAAGAGAAATTTCTGGTAAGAGAGCACCCATCGGTCATCCTAAATCCCTACAGAAAAGGCAGGATACATGCTTCATTCTTTTTATGTTTTCTGTATGTTTTCACAACCGGATCGGCTCCTCGAGATCTTCCAAAGGAGGTGGGTGCGGGTGGTTATTTGCTTTCTTGCTGAGGACCGTGACGAAGCCGTCACTCCACTCGCTGTGCTCGCTGCTCAAATGGGCCCGTCCACCTTTGCCCAGCGGGAGTGTGGCCGCCAGAGCAGCTGGTTTCATCTGCGGACGCCCAGGGCCCTTTCCACCCCAACCACCTCTGGCCCGCACACGCCTCTCCTGGAGATGTCTCCCCAGGTCCGCTGCAGGCAGGGCAGGGAAGGTCACTCCATCCTGGCCAGAGGACCACGCGGCCATGTCCCACCAAGCTCTCCAAGAAACAGGGCCGACTGCAGAGCCGGCGCCCCACCAATCACGTGGGGACTGATTTGAGGAACAGGCCCCTGCACGCGTGGGAGCTGCCGAGTCAGCGGGCCAGCTGGGACTCCCAGCAAGAGCCGATGCTGCCATCTGAGTCCAAGGTCCACCGAGCAGGCTGGAAACACGGCACCACTTCCACACTGCCGTCTTGAGGAGAGTTTGCTTTCTTGCAGAAACCTCAGTCTTTTCTCTCTAGGCCTCAGCTGCCAGAACGAGGCCCACCCCAAGGCGGAGGGTCATTGGCCTAACTCAAAATCTGCTGACCTATGTGTCCATCACGCTGGAAAACACCTGCACAGCAGCATCGAGGCAGATGAGTGGTCGCCAGCCGGGCCCCGTGGCGCAGCCAAGTGGATGTATAAAATGACCATCACGGGACGGAAGAGGACACAGGGCCCTCGGCCAGAGGCCGGCCTGCGGCAGGACAGGCTGATTCGGCGGTGCAGGCACGCAACGCCCTCACTGGCGTCCGAGGACAGTCGTGGGGAGACCCAGGTCTCCTGCCCGCGGCTCCAGAGCAGGTCCAGGCCACACGTCCACCCAGGTCCCCCACCGGCCGGCCCACACCGGGACCCGCCTCGTGGGAACCGGGAGCCTCCCCGCAGACAGCGAGGACGCCTCGGCCCAGGGTGACATGCCAGCGGGAACTCCAGCCCCAGGGGCAGGGGTCGGGGAGGGGGCAGGAGTCCCTCAGGCTGAGGGGAGGGTCAAAGGCTGTGTGAGAAGGTCGAACCACAGCACTACATGTGGAGGCCGGGCAGGCCTGAGCGGCTGGGGGGCTAGCCCAGGTCCAAGAGCCAGCGCCTGCCCCCCGATGCACCCCTCACCGCCACCCCAAAACCACGAGCTGCCGCCTCTCCTGCCCTATCCAGTTGCCACCCATCGTGGACGTGGGCGAAGCAGCATCAGGAACGCCCTCCATCAGTGGATCTGGGTCCCAAGAGGCCCCCCAGGAGACAAGGGTCCTCCTCCCGCCCCGACAAGTCCCAGCCTCCAGCAGGAAGGCACTGGCCCGGAGGTGCTGTCGCCAGGAGGCATTTGGCCCCACCCACATGTGAGGTCGACCCAGAGGCCTCTGCCCAGACCCCAAGCTCCCGGCTGCAAGCAGGGGCGCTGGCAGCGGTGCCAAGACCCAGGCAGGCAAACCACACACCAGGGACGTCCCATTTCCAAGCCGCGATTAATTTCCTGTGCTCGCTGGCCAAGTTCTTCAATTAACTGAGCCCTGGGAAAAACGTGCAGACGTCTCGTGCGCCTTCTGTGGGTGATTCTCTGTCTGCCTAGCGGGGTTTCTGTGGGTGGTTCTCTGCCTGACGGGGCTTTCTCTGGACTCTCAGGGAGGTCGGAGCAGGGGACGATGGGGAGGCCCCTCGCTTCCTGGTCAGAAGCCGAGTCTTGGGAGGCAGGGGAGGCGCAGGGGAACACAGAGGGCATCACCCATCACAGGAGGGGCTCAGGGACCTAGCTCAGCCCAGCAGAGCCGCATACACAATCCTGTGGGCTTCCCGGAGGAGGTGTGTACGGGGGAGGGTGGCCCTACAGGGTAAAGAGGAGTTGGCCACAAGCGGAAAAGGGGGAAGAGCAGGTGGCGAGGCCTAGAAAGAGACGGCAGGCGTGTCCGTGTCCGGCCGAGGGTGAGGCTGACCAGGTTTGAGAACAGGCGGGGTGGGGCGGGGACAGCCCCACAGGCTCGAATTCTGAGCCCTTGCTGCTGCATCCGGGAAGGCCAGCTCCCCGGGCTACAAGGAACCTTCCTCCAAATTAAGAAAGAGCCAGGCCCAGGTCCCTGGTGACCGGGCTTCTCAAACCATTTCAGAAACCCTGGAGGCAAAGCACACGCAGATGCGGGCGAGCTGTGGCTGCTCCCCGTGGGCAGGGACCAGGAGGAACGGAGCCAGGATTCAGGGAGAAGACGGCTCTCCTGCAGCCAGCCCCTCAGAAGCCTCCGGCTCCTTCCAGCTCAGCTTCCGCCCGCCCGCCTGCCCCCGCCCCGCCCCGCCTCGCCTTGCCGGCCTGCAGACCCTGCACTCTGGGAGCCACCCCTCCCACCTCGGCCCCGCCCAGAAAGTGCAGGTGACGACTCCCAGTTTTGGAACAGATGGCACAGATGGCGCCGCCGGAGGCAGCCGGTGCACGAGAGGCATAGAGACGGATGCCCGAGAAGAGCCGCGGGGGAGGGAGGAGGTGGCTCGGGTGCATCTGGGCCTGTGCGGGGGACGAAAAGATCCCAGTGCCTCAGCCATGGCCTCAGGCCCCAGGCAAACCAGGGAAGAAGCCTCCAGACGTCCCAAATCGCTGCCCAGCCACCCAGTCGGCTGAGCTGTGAGGAAGACACAGGGGTTTCCAGGCCTCTCCACACAGCATGCCCCCAAGACACCCACACACACGCCCATCTTAGATAAGGGGAAACTGAGGCTCACTCAGGTGGGTGAGGGTCTCTGCCTCTGACCCAGGGGAGAGAGAGGGCGGCAGGAGACCCCTGATGGCACCCCCCAGGCTCGGGCTTCGAGAGGAAAGGCTCCCCAGGAACGCTGGGATGAACTCCCAGGCTACGTTTCCTCAGGGTCCCAGGCACAGCGTCCTGACGTGAGGCAGACACTCCCTAAGAGCCAGGGACATCCTGGGGTGGGGACCATCACCACCCTCAGACTCAGGCCCATGGCATGCGAGCAGCCCCTCCCGAGCTAAGCCGGGAACGCAGCCCACCATGAGGCACTCGGCTGGGGTCTCGCTGGCCCCACAGGGGCAGCCCGCCCTCCTGGAGGCCTTCCCGCCTCAGCCCCTTCTGGCGCTGGGTTCTGACTCTAGCAGACTCTCCGGAGGACACAGCAGTGGGTCCTACCGAGACCACCCCCCCCCGTGGGAGAACAAGGGCCTGGGGAGGGGGTTGGAAGGTGTGGAGAGGTGGAGGGAGCGTGGGGAGGGGCCGGGACCTCCAGCTCAGCCTGACCCTTGTGGGTCCAGCCCACGATGAGACACTCAGAAATCTTCGTTCTGCCAAGCAGGAGGGGCTGGAGCTTCGTGCCCCCAAATGGGAAGCCCCAGGCTGGAGACTGCACAGCTCAGCTAAGCAGCACCCCAACCACGTCTACCAAAACCCACAGGCAAACTCAGGCCCCCGGGAGCTCTGGGCAGGGAGAGGCCCCCCCACCCCCTCCTGCCCAAGCAGCAGCCAAGTCTACAAGAAAAGAAAGAAAAGGCCATTCTCCCTCCCTTAGGAAGGGAGAACAGAGTGAGGACGGCGGGAAGATGGAAGCATGGGGGAGGGCAGCAAGAGAATAGGAGGAGGGAGGAAGGATGGGGGCGAGGGAAGGGAGGATGGGGGCGAGGGAAGGGAGGATGGGGCGAGGGAGGGAGGATGGGGGTGAGGGAGGGAGGATGGGGGCGAGGGAGGGAGGATGTGGCGAGGGAGGGAGAATGGGGAGGAGGCAGGGAGAATGGGGAGGAGGCAGGGAGGATGGGGATGATGGAGGGAGGATGGAGAAGAGAGGGAGGATGAGGAGGAGGGAGGGAGGATGGGGAGGGCGGAGGGAGGATGGGGACGAGGGAGGGAGGATGGGGAGGGCGGAGGGAGGATGGGGACGAGGGAGGGAGGATGGGGACGAGGGAGGGAGGATGGGGATGATGGAGGGAGGATGAAGAAGAGAGGGAGGA
>NW_022440540.1:5189-5485 GCF_009761245.1 Sapajus apella
AGGGAGGATGGGGCGAGGGAGGGAGAATGGGGAGGAGGGAGGGAAGGTGGATGGGGGCGAGGGAGGGAGGATGGGGAGGAGGCAGGGAGGATGGGGAGGAGGCAGGGAGGATGGGGAGGAGGCAGGGAGGATGGGGATGATGGAGGGAGGATGGAGAAGAGAGGGAGGATGAGGAGGAGGGAGGGAGGATGGGGAGGGCGGAGGGAGGATGGGGAGGAGAGAGGGAGGATGGGGAGGAGGGAGGGAGGTTGGGGAGGAGGGAGGGAGGTTGGGGAGGAGGGAGGGAGGATGGGGAC
>NW_022440540.1:5585-6904 GCF_009761245.1 Sapajus apella
ATGGGGACGAGGGAGGGAGGATGGGGACGAGGGAGGGAGGATGGGGATGACCGAGGGAGGATGGAGGAGGAAGGGAGAATGGGGAGGGCGGAGGGAGGATGGGGACGAGGGAGGGAGGAAGGGGGAGGAGGGAGGGAGGATGGGGGAGGAGAGAGGGAGGATGGAGGAGGAGGGAGGGAGAATGGAGATGACAGAGGGGGAGGATGAAAATGACGGAGGGAGGATGGGGGAGGATGGAGGGAGAATGGGGAGGATGGAGGGAGGATGGAAAGAGGATGGGAGAGGAGGGAGGGAGAATGTGGGAGGATGGAGGGAGGATGGGGAGGGCAATGGGAGGATGGGGAGGATGCCAGGGGATGGGGGAGGATGGGAGAGAACAGGGGAGGACAGTGAAAGGACAATGGGAGGCTGGGGAGGACAGTGACTAGATGATGAGAGGATGGGGGAAAACGGTGGAAGGACGGTGGGAGGATCGGACAGCTTCTCTGCAGCCCAAAGTTACAACACAAAGAGTTTCGGAAGCTAATTATCATAATGGGTTCAACTTCAGGAACTTCCTCGACAGCCGATACCAAAGAGACAAGGCATGGCAAGTAGCTGATCCCCAGCCCCAGATGAGGGGACAGCGCCGCGGTGGGGGCAGGAAGGACCCACAGAGCCCTGGCACCCACACCAGAGCAGAGGGGCAGGGGGGCACCTGGACCATGGGCGTCGGCTGGGGCTCCCCACAGGTCCTGACACACAGCCTGGCCCCGTGCCCATCGCAAAAGGCCATGGTGGGGATCGGGCACCCCACATCCAGTCGCAGCCTCAGCGCCGAGCAGTGGGGGCCCCTCCTGGGAACTGGGACCCAAGTCCAAAGACAAGAAGTCAGGCAGGGAGGGACCCGTGGGAGGGACCAAAGGGTCACCAGGCCAGAGGGGTGCCCAGCGACAGCCAGACCACAGTCCTGTCTCCCGCATCCGCCACCAGCACCCACAGGGCTTGAGATGCAGAAGGGCATCCAAGCACGTTCCTGCGCACTCGGGGTCCCCACCTCAAGGAACACTCCCCTGCTTCCGGGTCTCCCTCGCCTTCCTTCTCTAATTTGGTTGAAGGGAATATTTCTTTTCTGGGAAAGCATGACACAGTCCCCACCACCCGGCTCCTGACTCAGTTCACGCGCTTGGGGAAGAACGTTCGGTGCAGGAGAGGTCAAGGCCCCAGGGGTCAGCCCCACAGCCCCGCCCCCCCCCTGTGCCGCCCCCCCGCCCCGCCCCCCCACTGGTTCCCCCCACGGCCCCGCCCCCTCACTCTGTGATCCTCCCACGGCCCCGCCC
>NW_022440541.1:0-6903 GCF_009761245.1 Sapajus apella
CTTCCTCCCTACTTCCTGCCTGGTCCTTCCCTTTCCCAAAAGCTGAACCTGATGGTGATTCCTCTTCTTGCTCATGAAGAAATTCAGAAAGAGGAGGCACAGTAAGACAGCGATGGCAGTGAGGGCGGAGGGGCCCCAGGACTGGGGACAGAGGGGACAGAATGACAGGAGATCCCAAGGAGCCCAGCTGCCAGGTGCATGTGAACCACAGCAACTCCGTCTTCAATAGGAGCTGGGTAAAAGCAGGCTAAAACCTACTGGGCTGCATTCCCAGGTGGTGAAGGCATTCTAAGTCACAGGATGAAATAAGAGGTCAGCACAGGATACAGGTCACAGAGACCTTACCGACAAAACAGCCTTTAGTAAGGAAGCCAGTCCAAAACCAAGATGCCCAGGAGAGTGACCTCTGGTTGTCATCACTGTTACGTTGCCACCAGCGCCATGATAGTTTACAAATGCCATGGCAACATCAGAAAGTTGCTAAATATGATCTAAAAAAGGAGAGTCGTGAATAATTTACCGCTCCGTTCAACACAATATGAAGAAATGGCCCAGACGGGCAACAGCACCCTCTGGGCTGCTCTATGGAGTAGCCATTCCATCTTTACTTCCCTTAAAACCTTGCTTTTTAGCAAAGAATAAACTTGCTCTCTATTCTATCTTTACTTTCCTAAAAAACTTGCTTATTTAGGAAAGAATAAACTTGCTCTCTGACTCACACCTGTCATCACAGCACTTTGGGAGGCTGAGGCAGGCAGATCCCCTGAGGTCAAGAGTTCGAGATCAGCCTGGCCAACATGGGGAAATCCCATCTCTACTAAAAATATAAAAATTAGCCAGGTGTGGTGGTGAGCACCTGTGATCCCAGCTACTCAGGAGGCTGAAGCAGGAAAATCACTTGAACCCGTGAGGCGTAGGTTGTAGTGAGCCGAGATCACACCACTGCCCTCTATCTAGCCTGGGCAACAGGGTGAGACTGCATCTCAAAACAGAAAACAAAAAACAACCAAGCAAAAATACAAAAATAAATGTGCTTTCACTTTACGGACTCACCCTGAGTTGTTTCTTCCATGAGATCCAAGAACCCTCCCTTGGGGTCTGGATTGGGTCCCCTTTACTGTAACACAGCTGCAGATCCTTAAGGGGGTCAGACTTGGGTCCTAAGATGGGGAGTCAGAGAATGTGATAAGGGCAGTCACCAGGTCCCACGGATCTAGGCCAATGGGGTCTGCTGTGTCAGGAGGTGCCTGCTGAAGATGGGGTCCTTCAATGTCAGGGAGGTGAATGGCCCACTTACACAATGGAGAGGGTTACATTCAAGGCAGAACATGCACACACACGAGTAGGACTGGGGTGTGTTCCTGGCCACAACATTGAAGTTGAGACCTCTGGAATCAGGAACCGGTTCAAATCCTAACTCTAATGCTTGCGAGTGTCATCTTGGGGCAAGTCCCCTGCCTAACGTCCAATTCCCTTGTCTGCAAAATGAGAACAGAGTTGTCCTCATTTTGCATGTTTGCTTATTACATTTAATTATGTTCCTAATCTTCATTTAACCCTCATGAGGGTTGTCAGACTTAGCAAATCATCATACAGATGCCCAGTTACTTTTGCAGACAAAGAGTGAAGAAGGTTTTAGTCTAAGTCTCATGCATTATTTGGGACATACACTGAGAGTCCGAAACTCACACTTCACTGGATTTCCTGTGTTTTCTCTGGCAACCCTGCTCCCCACCAACGTGGTGCTTTTGGGATAGTTATATTCCCCTTCTCAGCTTTCATTTCTATATCAGGAAAATGTGGAAGTGGAAGTTAGAATACATGATTTTCAAGTTGCTGTGACTTTCTGAGAGTCCTTCACAGGTTACTTGGCCCCATTCTCTCCCCAAGCCCCACGCCAACTCCACTCTGCATGCCTCAGTTTCTCCTCTCAGTCCTTAGGAATAGTTTTTTTTTTTTTTTTTTAGATGGAGTGTCGCTCTGTTACCCAGGCTGGAGTGCACTGCCACGAATCTGGCTCACTGCAACCTCTGCTTCCCAACAAATTCTCCTGTCTCAGCCTCCTGAGTAGCTGGGATCACAGGCACGTGTCACTATGCCTGGCTACTTTTTGTATTTTTAATACAGACTGGGTTTCATCATGTTGCCAAGCTGGTGTCGAACTCCCGGCCTCAAGTGATCTACCCGCCTCAGCCTCCCTAAGTACTGGGATTACAGGTTTGACCCACCCCACCCAGCTCAAAAAAAATAGAACACTATTTTCTAATCTTGGGTCAGTTTGTTTCATTTATGCAGCAATGGCGCCGCCTGGTGGCTGCATGGAGAAGTGCTGTGAGGGTAAACCGCCCACAGAAGGGGTTGGAAAAACATTCAAAGGAATCTGACAGATGATGATCATCTCTCTCTGGGGAGAAATGGTTAATTAAACTGTAGCAACCCCATTATCCACCCCTCCTTCACCAGGATCTCATGGTGATGTTAGGAACTGTCTACCAAGAGGCCAGAAAAGCGCACAGGGAAAGTGACATGGTGTGTTATCTGCGGATATCTTGGTCTTCTCTGAATTTTTTTTTTTTTTTTTTTTTTTTGAGGTGGAGTGCTGCTCTGTCCCTCAGGCTGGAGTGCAGTGGTGTAATCTCGTCTAATTGCAATTTTCACGTCCTCTTCAAGCGATTCTCCTGCCTCAGCCTCCTTAGTAGCTGGGATTACAGGCACCTGCCATACCATTCCTGGCTAACATTTGTATTTTCAGTACAGATGAGGTTTTGCTATGTTGGCCAGTCTGGTCTCAAACTCCTGACCTCAAGTGATCTACCTGTCTTAGCCTCCTAAAGGGCTGAAATTACAGGCATGAGCCAACGCGCACAGCCTGGTCTCTGATTTTTAGCAGTGATGGTGTCAAACTGATCAATTGCCCTGAATTTTCCCATGTTCTTCCTCTCTCCATCTCTTTCTTCCTAATGATGACATGCATTCACTGCACATCAATCACAGTCTGAGTGGTTTCTATTGCACTTGCTAAGCACCTGTTGTTTGCAAGACCCTGGAATACAAGATGAAGGCATTAGAAAATGTCCTGGCTCCTAGTCCTGGCAAAAACAATCATATGCATGTGCATTGGATTTTTTTCAAAAATTCAATTATGATAAAAGTGCCACTAACATTTTTCACAAGGCCAGGCATAGTGGCTTACACCGGTAGTCTCAGCACTTTGGAAACCAAGTTTAGTAGATCATTTGAGGTCAGGAGTTGGAGACCAGCCTGGCCTACATGGTGAAGCCTGGTGTCTACTAAAAATACAAAAATGAGCCAGACCCAGTGGCATACGCCTGCAATCCCAGCTCCTGAGGAGGCTGAGGCTGGAGAACTGTTTGAACCCAGGAGGCGGAGGTTGCAGTGAACTCAGATTGCACCACAGCACTCCAGCCTGTGTGAGCTACCAAGACTCTGTCTCAAGAAAACAGAACATTTTTTACAACTTTTAGAAAGAGGGTCTTGCTGTGTCTCAGAGCTGGAATTCAGTGGCGTGATCACAGCTTGAATTATCAGCTCAAGGGATCCTCCTGCCTCAGCCTCTGAAGAAGTTAGTGCTACAGGTGTGCACTAACAACATGCCCTGTTAATTAAAAATTTTTTGTGTGTGCAGATACGATCTCTCTGGGTGGCATGTTGCCCAGGATAGCATTCTTCCCCTGACCTCAAGTGATCCTCCCAACTCAGCCTCCATATGCCATTATACCTTAAATATACCTAGGCAGGGCTCATGCCTGTGATCCCAGCACTTTTGGAAGCTGAGATAGGCGGATCACGTGAGGCCAGGAGGGTGAGATCACCTGGCCAATGTAGTGAAACCCCATCTGTACTAAAAATACAAAAAATTAGCTGGCTGTGGCAGTGCCTGTGGTCCCAGCTGCTAGCGAGGCTGAGGCATGAGAATTGCTTGAATCTGGGAGGCAGAAGTTGCAGTGAGCTGAGATCACACCGCTCCACCAGCCTGGCCAACAGAGAGAGACTCTGTCTCAAACAAACATCTAGCCAGGGCTCTGGAAACCATGGCATATAGTATCTACACGGGAGACACAGAGATCCCACCATCTGTTTTTAGACAGCCCATGAGCTGCACAAGAATGTTTATTGGTTTTACATTTTTAAATACTTGAAAAAAAACATGCTGGGCACAGTGGCTAACACGTGCAATTCCAACACTTTGGAAGACTGAGGCGGGTGGATCACCTGAGGTCAGGAGTTGGAGAGAAGCCTGGCTAACATGCCGAAGCCCCATCTCTGCTAAAATACAAAAATTAGCCAGGCCTGGTGGCATGCACAGTATTCCCAGGCTATAGTGCAGTGTCATGGTCTCGGATCACTGCAAACTCTGCCTCCTGGATTCAAGCAATTCTCCTGCCTCAGCCTCCTGAGTAGTTAGGAGTAAAGAAGTGCACCACCATGCCCACCTAATTTTTTTGTGTTTTTAGTAGAGATGGAGTTTCACCATGTTGGCGAGGATGGTCTCAATCTCCTGACCTCGCGATCCACCCACCTCAGCCTCCCAAAGTTCTGGGATTACAAGCATGAGCCCCCAGCCTTTTTTTTTTTCTTTTTGGACAGGGTCTCACTCTGTGGAGGTGCAGCCTGTGCTGAATTCTGACTGTAGTACTGCACCCAGGCTGGAGTGCAGAGGTGACATCGTGGCTCACTGCAGCCTCCACATTCCCTGGATTCAAACAATCCTCCTCCTTCAGCCTCCCAAGTAGCTGACTACAAGAATGTGCCACCATGCCTGGCTAATATTTTTGTGTGTCTTTTTGTAGCAACTAGGTCCCCCTATGTTACACATGCTGGTCTCACACTCCTGGCTTCAAGCAGTCCTCCTGCCTTAGCCTCCCAAAGTCTGGATATTAAGCTGTGAGCCACTGTATTCAGCCTGTTTTATCCCTACAAAGGCATTTTTTTTTTCTGGAAGACAGGGTCTCACTCTGTCATCCAGGCTCACTGCATCCAGGTGCAATTCTGGCTCACTGCAGCCTCCACCTCACAGGATCAATCAGTCCTCCTGCATCACCCTCTGAGTAGCTGGGGCCACAGGTGCACCACCATGCAAAACTTACCTATTTATTGTAGAGATGGGCTTTTGCCCTGTTGCCCAGGCTGGTCTGAAACAGCTGGGCTCAAGTGATCCCCCAGCCTCAGCCTCCTAAAGTGCTGGGATTACAGATGACAGCCAGCAAACCCAACCTGTTTAATTGCTTATAGTCATCACCTGTATTAGAAGACATTCCGTTGTATTCAAGCCCCTGGCTGACCAAAAACTCCACGGCCATCCCTCTGAGCCTGCTTGTAGAGAAGGCTAGTGGAGTTTGAGCTGTCTCTTCTTTTTTCTTTTGAGATGGAGTCCAGCTCTTTCCCGAAGGCTGAAGTGCAGTGGTGCAATCTAAGCTTAAAGCAACATCCACTTCCAGGCTCAAGCAATAGTCCGGCCTCTGTCTCCAAAGTAGCTGGGATTACAGGCACATGCAAATATGTCCAGTTCATTTTGGTATTTTTAGGAGAGACAAGGTTTCTCCATGTTAGCCAGACTGTTCTTGAACTCTGACCTCAAGTGATCTGCCCACCTCTGCCTCCCAAAGTGCTTGGATTACAAGCATGCACCCACCCATGCCTGAGAGAAGGATTGGGTTTTCTCATTTTATTTTTATTTTGTTTTTTTAGTTTTCAGACAGAGTCTCACTCTGTCACCCAGGCTGGAGTGCAGTGGTGTGGTCTCGGCTCGCTGCAACCTCCACCTCTCAGGATTCCCTGGCCTCAGCCTCTCGAGTAGCTGGGACTACAGGCATGTGTCACCACACCTGGCTAATTTTTATATTTTTAGTAGAGATGAGGTTTCACGGTGTAGGCCATGATGACCTCCGGCGATCCTCCCACCTCTGCCTCCTAATGTGCTGGGATTACAGGCATGAGCCACCGTGCCTGGCCATGGGTTTTCTTGAACCAAAGCATATTCCTTGTCATGTTTAACAAAATTGTGCTCCAGTCCTGTACTTTCCTTGACTCATCCTCCTTTGACTAGTGAAACTCTCAAAAGCTGTAACGAACATGGAAGAGTCACTGGCCAGGTACGCTGGGTGGTGGCACGGGATGCTGGGGTCCCAGCAGTTGGCATCCCCTTTCCCAGGATGTACACGGGGCTTCACATACTTGTCCTGTTATCTCCTAGGTCAATTCAACGACACCGTCTAGGTGAAAAAAGGAGACCAGGTCTTGTTTTCTTCCACGTTCGAGGCTAATATTGCCATCCACAACATTGCTGTCAGTGCATGCCTGACTCATCGGTGGCCTGGAAATGTTTAGACCTGGTTAATTAACCATACACCTACCAGGCCCAACCCAGACAAAACATGAAATCGACTGGACGCAGTGACCCACACCTGTAATCCCAGCACTTCGGGAGGACGAGGCGTGTGGATCTCTTGAGGCCAGCCTGGCCAACATGGTGAAACTAAAAATATAAAAATATAAAAATGAGCCGGGTGTGGTGGTGCACACCTGGTAAGATTGTGAGACTTCGTCTCAAAAAACAGTCATAACAACAACAAAAACACAAATCAAACACCCGTCCTTTTTTTTTTTTTTTTTTTTTAGAGATAGGGACTTCCTGTGTTGTCCAGGCTGCAGTACAGTGGTACAATCATAGCTCACTGCAGCCTCTTACTCCCAGGCTCAAGCAATCCTCCCACCTCAGCCTCCTGAGTAGCTGGGATTACAGGTGCATGCTACCATGCCCACATAATATTTGTGTGTGTGTGGAGATGGAGTCTCACCATGTTGGCCAGGCTGGCCTCAAATTCTGCGCTTCAAGTGATCCTCCCATCTAAGCCTTCCAAAGTGTTGGGATTAGTCATGAGC
>NW_022440542.1:0-422 GCF_009761245.1 Sapajus apella
ATTGTGTGGGAGTCTAAGTCTCTTTGTAAGTCATTAAGAACTTGCCTTATGTATCTGGGTGCTCCTGTATTGGGTGCATATATATTTAGGATCGTTAGCTCTTCTTGTTGCATTGATCCTTTTACCATTATGTAATGTCCCTGTTTGTCTCTTATGATCTTTGTTGCTTTAAAGTCTAATTTATCAGAGATGAGAATTGCAGCTCCTGCTTTTTTTTGCTCTCCATTTGCTTGGTAAATCTTCCTCCATCCCTTTATTTTGAGCCTTTGTGTATCCTTGCATGTGAGATGGGTTTCCTGGATACAGCACACCGATGGGTTTTGGCTTTTTATCCAATTTGCCAGTCTGTGTCTTTTGATTGGGGCATTTAGTCCATTTATATTTAGGGTTAATATTGTTATGTGTGAATTTGATACTGCCAT
>NW_022440542.1:522-6895 GCF_009761245.1 Sapajus apella
CAGTCTGTGTCTTTTGATTGGGGCATTTAGTCCATTTACATTTAGGGTTAATATTGTTATGTGTGAATTTGATACTGCCATTTTGGTGCTAGCTGGCTGTTTTGCCCTTTAGTTGAGCTGGTACTTGTTATTCCTTTATATGTGTAGAGCCTCTTTCAGGAGCTCTTGTAGAGCTGGCCTGGTGGTGATGAAATCTCTGAGTACTTGCATGTTCCCAAAGGATTTTATTTTTCCTTCACTTATGAAGCTTAGTTTGGCTGGATAGGAGATTCTGGGTTGAAAGTTCTTTTCTTTAAGGATGTTGAATATTGGCCCCCATTCTCTTCTGGCTTGTAGGGTTTCTGCTGAAAGATCTGCTGTGAGTCTGATAGGCTTCCCTTTATGGGTAACCCGACCTTTCTCTCTGGCTGCCCTTAATATTTTCTCCTTCATTTCGACCCTGGTGAATCTGACGATTATGTGCCTTGGGGTTGCTCTTCTTGACGAATATCTTTGTGGTGTTCTCTGTATTTCCTGGACTTGAATGTTGGCCTGCCTTGCTAGGTTGGGGAAGTTTTCCTGGATAATTTCCTGAAGAGTATTTTCCAGCTTGGATTCATTCTCTTCGTCGCATTCGGGTACGCCTATCAAACGTAGATTAGGTCTTTTCACATAGTCCCACATTTCTTGGAGACTTTGTTCATTCCTTTTTACCCTTTTTTCTCCAGTCTTGCCTTCCCGTTTTATTTCATTGAGTTGATCTTCGACCTCTGATATCCTTTCTTCTGCTTGGTCCATTCGGCTGTTGATACTTGTGCATGCTTCACGAAGTTCTCGTGTTGCGTTTTTCAGCTCCATCAATTCATTTATATTCCTTTCTATTTTGTCCATTCTTGTTAGCATTTCGTCAAATCTTTTTTCAAGGTTCTTAGTTTCTTGGCATTTGGTTAGAACATGTTCTTTAAGTTCACAGAAGTTTCTTACTACCCACCTTCTGAAGTCTGATTCTGTCATTTCATCACACTCGTTCTCCATCCAACCTTGTTCCCTTGCTGGTGAGGAGTTGTGATCCCTTTTTGGAGGAGAGGTGTTCTGGTTTCGCGTGTTTTCATCCTTTTTGCGCTGGTTTCTTCTCATCTTTAAGGATTTATCCACCTGTCGACTTTGTAGTTGCTGGCTTTCAGATTGGGTCTCAAATATTTCAGATTGACGTTCTGTTTGTTGATGGTGAGGTTATTTCTGTTTCTTGGTTTTCCTTCTGACAGTCTGGCCCCCCTGCTGTAGGTCTGCTGAGGTTCACTCCAGGCCCTGCTTGCCTGGGGTTCACCTGCAGCAGCTGCTGAACAGCAAGGGTTGTTACCAGTTTTCTTCTTCTGCTATCTTTGTCCCAGAAGGATACCCGCCTAGTGTCAATCTGATCTCTCTTTTATGAGTTGTCTTTTTGGATATATAGGGGTCAGGGAGCTGCTTGAGGAGACGGTCTGTTCTTTATAGGAGCTCAAATGGTGAGCTGCGAGCTCTGTTGTTGTTCATTCAGAGCTGCTAGGCAGGTACTTTTAGGTCTACTGCAGCAGAACTCATAAACTGCTTTTTGTTCCCAGGTGCTCTGTCCCAGGGATTTAGGACTTTATTTATGAGTTTCCGTTATGCTGCCGCCGCCTTTTTTTTTTTTTTTTTTTTTTTCCTTCAGACCTGCCCAGCCCAGCAAGGAGGCAGCCTAGTCACTGTCGGCCTATAGCAACTTTGCTGAGCTGCTGTGGGCTCCGCCCCACTGCCGAGTGAACTTCCCTGCAGTCCTGTTTATATGGGTGTAGTTAGAACTGCTTTGGCGATGGTGGCCCGCCTCTGTTGGGGCGGAGTCTCTGCTGTGGCGGGTTGCCTTGGCAAGGGCGGGCTGCCTCAGCAATGGCGGGTTGCCTTGGCAACGGCGGGCTGCCTTGGTAATGGCGGACGCCCCTCCCCCACAGAGCTGGACCGTCCCGGGTTCAGCTGCGCTTGCTGTGAAAGTCTCAATCCAGAGTTTCTGGTTGCTGTTCTTTTGCGGGGGTGGGACCAGCCGAGCCTGATCGCCTGGCTCCCTGCCTCAGAGCCTTTTTTAAGTTGGTGTTCCAGTCGCCTGTTGAAGAGGCGCCGGGGTCTGTTTGTTTTCCCCTGCGGCCACTCACTGCGCTGGCTTAAACGCACTGAGGTTTATGGCGCTTTTTTTTTCTTTGTTTTGCCCTGGAATCTACTGTCCTGGTTCTCTGCTCAGTCCCCTTTTTGAACCAGCGTATGGGCGACTTCCCGTGGCTCCAATCGCCAGCCAAAAGGGCCCCCGGACCGGTGTATTTTGTACGGAGAACCGCGGCTCCGGGGCGCCGACAAAGCAGCCGCGTGGGGCAAAGCAGCGGCGCTGGCCGGCGCTGGCCGTCACAGCCGCGCTGGTGACCGTGGAGCACCTCTGCCCGGGAATTTCCTAGACTGTGGGCAATAAAAACACGGCGTCCACTCACCCTCTGCGCTTTCACTGGGAGCTGTAATCCTGAGCTGTTCCTAAACGGCCATCTTGGATGTAGATCGACATGATTGTATATTTAGAAAACCTCATCGTCTCAGCCCAAAATCTCCTTAAGCTGATAAGCAACTTCAGCCAAGCCTCAGGATACAAAATCAATGTGCAAAAATTACAAGCATTGCTATACACCAATAACAGACTAACAGAGAGCCAAATCATGAGTGAATTTCCATTCACAGTTGCTACAAAGAGAATAAAATATCTATGAATACAACTAACAAGGGATGTGAAGGACCTCTTCAAGGAAAACTACAAACCACTGCTCAAGGAAATAAGAGAGGAACAAACAGATCGAAAACATTCTATGCTCATGGTTAGGAAGAATCAATTCTGATCTATTGTATTTCATTAGAGAAGTCTGAATTGACTAACATTGTCAGCCAAGGAAAGTAGAATGAAATTGTTTTCATGAAGATCAAAATGGTAGCTGTGAAAAATGACATTTTAAATATCACAGAATACTTGCCCATGTGAGTAACATAAAATGATACTAGACAATGTTATTATAATTGTTCATTACTAATATGTGGATTTAGTGAATACATTATTTCAAGTTTTAAACAATTTAGGTTATTTACTGATATCTATTTTCTTTGCAGGGAAATGGTACTTAAGAACTCTATGAAGAGATTTTCATAAATGATGCAAGAATTTCAAGTAAGTTCTTGAATACCACTATTTGATCATTGTTTAGTGTCTTACTTTCTCTTTATTGAGTATAATGTATAATATTAGATAGTTTATGTCATTCTAAGAAATAAGCTAGTTTGTAGGAAATATGAGTGCAGTTATCCATCTGACTATAATCATACTTTTTGGCAATATTCTCATGACTAATGTAGTAAATAACAGCTTACTTACCTGGAAGAGTTTTTTTTATTTTTAATTTTGTTTGAAAACTGAACAAATTTTATGCTCTTCTTTGTATCACATTTATTTTTATTAAATAAATGCAACAATTGTATGGTTTCTATTGTTTAGAAAAACGTTTCTCAACCTATGAATTCCAGTTATGCTCCAGCAAAACCCTACTAAAGAACTTTCACCATGGAAACAACTATAAAACCTTCATATATTAGGAAACAACCTGAAGACATTAGATATTAATAGAAGCAGGCAGATACTGAAGAATAGTATATGCTCAGAGGAGAAAAGCAGTATTAAAGTTATCTCCTCATTTCTGTGGCTTTTAGCCTGGAACTAATTGTGTGTTCAGTGTTAGAGCATCACTGGTGGAGAAAACTATAATCTTTCTAAGTTCGTGGAAACAGAAGACTGTTGGCAAAGACCATTATAACAATAAATGTGGGAAACTTAAAAAGAAAAGAGGCAGATAAAAGATGCCCAAATTATGTTCTCCTACATTTTTCACTGATGTCTGAGCCATGCATACATAGAACAGACTCAGAGTAGTTCACTCAGGGGCAAAAATTCTGAATGATCACTAAAGCTGTCTTTTGTGAAAATAGTTGATAGTTTATACATAAGCAAGAAAATCATCTGCTAAAGTAAAAGAAACAAGTTCATCAGAGAAATATGTGAACCCAAATCATTATAGCTTAATATTCATAATGTCCAAAACACAATCTAACACTATGTGACGCACAGAGAATGATGACAATGGCATGCATTTCCAAGAGAAAAGAAAAAAAATAAAGTCTGAATAAGGATAAACACCATATTCAAACTATCAGATAAAAGTTTTAAACTAACTATTATTACTGTACTCAATGATGTCATATCAAATAGACTTACTAAATGAAAGAAAAATATAAACTCTCAGGAGAAATAAAAGTGATAAAAAAAGAACAAGATGGAAATTCTAGATATTATATAACGTATGAAAGAAAATCACCCTTGAGTCCTAACAACCAATAAAACTTGACAATTACTTTGTATGTGAGGTAGAAAATAGATTAATAGAAATTATTCAGTGTAGATAACAGGGAGAAAACAGTCTCATCAACTTTTAATGTAATATCAAATAGGCGCATGTGTAATTGAAATTTTAAAAGAGTAGTAGAAAGAGATGAAGGCAAAAAATTTTAGAAAATAATAGATAAAATATTCCTAAACTATAAGAAAGTTATAACTTTACGGATGCAAGAAATTCAGCAAATAGCAATTAGAATAAACACCAGAGAAAAACACTTCGAGAAATTCCCAAATGGTCATAAACTAAAAATTAAAAGTACCTCTCAAAAGCAGCTAAAGAAAAACCTGACATATTGAGGGACTATGTTAATTTATCTTCCCAGGTCCACAAGGGGCTTGATTTCAAAGGCAAGAACTTCCCAGCGCCATGCCTCTATCCACCCTCCCATCTGGGAACCCAGAGTTCTTTGTCTAACTTTCCTGCCTGGGCTAGGTAAAATTCCAGGAGTGCTTCTTGGTTTAAAGAGGCTGCCAAAAGCCTTAAAAAGGGGGCTCTGTTGTGGGCCCAAGCAACCAATATGGGATCAGAGTCAAAGATCAATCACTCCAGAGAAAGTCTGAAAAAACTCCTCTCATTGGACAAGAATGTAAGTGGGGTGGGAATAACTTCAAAGTTAAAACTCCACTGCACCTAACCTGTGTGGATTTCCCTCTCTGGAATCCCCTCCCACAAGAGCATGGGAGCTATCTCTACCTCTCTCTTTCTCTCTCTCTCTCTCTCTCTCTGTCTCTCTCTCTCTGCCTAAGTCACTCCCTGCAAAACTCTTTGGGTCTGTGATATTTACAGGAATGGTAATCCCACCACACCTCCAGGAACTCTTCCCCAATTCCTGGGGCACGGGAGGCCAAGAACCTGGGACACCAGGTTACAATATTTTATACAGAGGAACAACCATTCAAACAATGGCTGATTTGACATCAGAAACTACAGAGCCCTAGAGAGAGTGAACAAATATCTTTAATGTGATAAAATTAAGGATATCTTTAATGTGATAAAATTATCAACCCAGAATTTTATGTCCACCAAAAATAAAGATTTTCATAGAAAGCTAAATGTGGGAATTTTTCTTAATCATACCAGCACTAAATAAATAAGGAAACTCTTTAGGATAAAAGAGTGAAGACTGTTATAGATCCACAGGAAATAATGAAAGGCAGCAACATAGTAAATATCCAGGGCAAATAAAAATAATGCTTTTTTTCTGTGCTTTTTCCCATAATTTGTTTTATAAATTATATAAGTATTTAAAGTATAAAACTACATTCAATTAAGTTATAAAATGCAAGAAAGGATAAGCAGGACAAGCAAAGGAAGAAAGCAAGAGAGACAAGTAGAAATCAAATAATAAAATTTTGATCCAAACTCAACAATAACAACAATCATAGTAGTTAATGGACTATTCAGGTTAATTAAAAGGCACTGATTATCAGAATAAATTCGAATAATATCTAGCACATAAACAACAACAAGATATATCTTTTCTTTTTTTTTCCCATTTATTTATTTTGTTGCACTTTAGGTTTTGGGGTACATGTGAAGAACATGCAAAATTGTTGCATAGGAACACATGTGGCAGTGTGATTTGCTGCCTTCCTCCCCATCACCTACATCTGGCATTTCTCCCCTTGCTATCTCTCCCCAGCTCCCCACACCCCACCGTCCCTCCCCTATTTCCCCCCAACTGACCCCAGTGTGTAGTGCTCCCCTCCCTGTGTCCATGTGTTCTCATTGTTCAACACCCGCCTATGAGTGAGAACATGCGGTGTTTGATCTTATGCTCTTCTGTCAGTTTGCTGAGAATGATGGTTTCCAGGTTCATCCATGTCCCTACAAAGGACCCAAACTCATCGTTTTTGATGGCTGCATAATATTCCATGGTGTATATGTGCCACATTTTCCCTATC
>NW_022440543.1:0-6894 GCF_009761245.1 Sapajus apella
ATCAGTTTCCTCCTGCCACTGTAACAGATCACTGCAAACCTAGAGGCAGAAAACAACAGAATTATTTGTTTTGTTTTTGTGTTTTTTTGAGACGGAATTTCACTTCTGTTGCACAGGCTGGAGTGTAGTGGTGCAATCTTGGCCTATGGCAACCCTCCATCTCCCAGGATCAAGTGATTCTCCTGCTACAACCTCCTGAGTAACTGGGATTACAGGAACTTGCCCCATATCACACTAACTTTGTATTTTTAGTAGAGATAGGATTTATCCTTGTTGATCATGCTGGCCTCAAACTCCCAGCATCAGGTGATCAGCCCACCTTAGCCTCCCAAAGTGCGGGGATTACAGATGTGAGCCACCGTGCCCAGCCATAACAACACAGAATTGTTATCTGACAAGTCTGGAGTGCAGGAAAACCAGTTTCACTGGGCTAAAAATCAAGCTGTGGGCAGGGCTGGGCCCTCCTGGAGGAACCAGGGCAGAACTCAGTTCCCACCTTTCCCAGCGTCTAGAGGCAACTTCATCCCTTGGCTTGAGGCCCCTCTCTCTACCTTCACTGTTGGCAGTTCAGTCTCTTCCAGTCTCTGACTCTCATCCCCCATCTCCTCTTATTATTTATTATTTATGTTTTGAGACAGAGTCTCACTCTGTCACCAGGCTGGAGTGTAGTGATCTCAACTCACTACAGCCTCACTTACGATCTCGGCTCAATGCAACGAGACGAGGGCCTGAGAAGGCCTGGATGGGTTTGGTGATGGAAGAATCTTTTCAACCTAGGGTTTGTCTTTTTTTTTTTTTTATGAGACAGAGTCTTGCTCTGTTGCCCAGGCTGGAGTGCAGTGGTGTGATCACAGCTCACTGCAACCTCCACGTCCTGGGTTTAAGCAATTCTCTTGCCTCAGTCTTCCGAGTAGCTGGGACTAGTGACATGCGCCACCATGCCCTGGTAAATTTTTTGTATTTTAGTAGAGACAGGATTTCTTCATATTTTCCAGGCTTGTCTCAAACTCCTGACCTCAGGTGATCTGCCCACCTTGGCCTCCCAAAGTGCAGGGATTACAGGTGTGAACAACTGTGCCCTGCCTGGCTAATTTTTAAAAATTATTTTTTTTGTAAAGTGGGAGTCTTGCTATATTGCCCAGGCTGGTCTCCAAATCCTAAGCTCAAGTGATCCTCATGTCTTGGCTTCCCAAAGTGCTGGGATTACAGGCGTGAACCACCATGCACAGCCTGCAAGTTGATTTTTTATGAGTATATTGCTTCTCTCCAAGGGCAGATGGTGTGACTGGGATAAGGCCCATGAACAGATAGTAAATGTGGGTTTGGCCTTTGGCAGGAAGTGCTTGTGGAATGCAGGAGACAGGTATCATTTATCTGTCCCATATGCCAGCTGCATATCGACTACATTGCAGAATCTTGAGACCACCAGGCAGTTTTATTTATTTGATGCTTATTAAGTACTTTATGTCTGTTAAATATCTTCACAGCCACATTCATGCTAATAATCATTCACCCCTTACAGAGTAGGGCACTGACAGGGAGCCATAAGTTGTTGAAAGTCCCTCAGCCAGGCCAGATGTGTGTTCACGCTTGTAATCCCAGCACTTTGGGAGGCCAAGGTGGGCAGACCACCTGAGGTCAGGAGTTCAAGACCAGCCCAGCCAACATGGTAAAACCCTGTCTCTACTAGAAAAAGAAAAAAAAATTAGCCAAGTGTGGTGGTGATGGGCACCTGTAGTTCCAGCTACTCAAGAGGCTAAGGCAGGAGAATCGCTTGAACCTGGGAGGCAGAGATTGCCCTGAGCCAAGATCATACCACTGCACTCCAGCCTGGGCTATAGAGTGAGACTCTGTCTCAAATAAAAAAAAATAAAAAAGAAAAAGTCCCTCAGCCGAGTTGGTGGCAGAAGCTCCCTAGCCTGTGCTGTTGCCATTTAGCCTTGCTGCTGCCTCTTGCTTGAATGCCTTCAGGGGTCACTCATGCACCATCCCCCTCATTCCCGTCCTCCAGCAACAGTCCTGGGAAGTTAGTGGGCTCCACAATCCTGGGCCCAAGCTCAGGGCAGCTCTCCCAACCTCAAGTGTCTTCTGAAAACCAAGAACCTCCCAGAGCCCATGGAGGGAACATTTGGAAAGTACATTGGCCAGGAAGGAGACCAGATGTGAATGGTGCTTCCTGCCTCCCTCTGCTCCAGATGGCTGCTCCAGAGGTGGTCAGGATGAGGCTGCCAGATAGACAAGACAGCAGGAGCATCGGGAAAGGGCAGCTCCCACAGCTTCCTCCCAGTGTGGGGGTGTTACTGGGAGGGCAGACCCATGACCCAAGGATGGGACTTTGGCTTCCTTTCATCACCAAGCCAGCCTGTGACATCATTTCTGCTAGGTGGGTGACTGCAGCTCTGACCCTGCAGCCCAGATTTTCTGTCTCATGAAACTTTTAGACTCTGGTATGAGAATTCCTCCTTTCTTTGTTGTTGTTGTTTGTTTTGTTTTGTTTTTGAGACAGAGTCTCACTCTGACTCCCAGGCTGGAGCACAGTGGTGCGATCTTGGCTCCCTGCAACCTCCACCTCCTGGATTCAAGCAATCCTTCTACCTCAGCCTCCTGTGTAGTAAGGATTGTAGGTGTCCACCACCTAACCCAGCTGAGTTTTGTAGTTTTAGTAGAGACAGGTTTATCATGTTGGTCACACTGGTCTTGAACCCCCGACCTTGTGATCTGCCTGCCCCAGCCTCCCAAAGTGCTGGAATTACAGGCATGAGCCACCACACCCAGCTAGGATTTGAGGCTTTAGAATGGAGAATAGTCACTACTCCTTGCTTCAGAATCCCAGTTCAGCTTCGTGTGTAATTCCTCATTTGACTGATCATAGGCAGATGCAGTCAGAAGACCTGAGATTACTCATGGAAGTCAGGGACGAGAGAGAATGTTGTCACCAAAGCTCCTATAAGTGAGAGGTGGAGCCAGGACCTGTCAGCTAGCTCATTCCCCACCTCACCCTGGCCTGCCTTTGGGTAAGCTGACAGTCTGTGTTCTGAACAGAGGAAACCTTTCTTCCTCAAACTTAGCTTGGAGTTCTTCCCAGAGTGATAAATTTTGGAGAGAAAGAGTGGCACATTCTTAGGGCCGTCTCCCTAGTGAGGCCCTACCTCACTCTTTCAGCTGTAAACCTTGTGGGGCTTCTACAAATCAGCCACAAGTGCACTGCAGGAAGAGCTGAACCTGACAGGTCTCCGACTCTTGACCTCAGGTGGTCCGCTCGCCTCGGCCGCCCAAAGTGCTGGAATGACAGGCATGAGTCACCTCGCCCAGTCTAGGGATTATTTTCTCTTTTCTTTGGATCCCTGGCAGGGATTGGGTTGCAGAATAAACCCCGAGCCTGCCTCATTGCCTGCCTGGGTTCCAGAGCCAGGTCATTGCTTGTGGAGGACTTTCTGGGAGTCACATGGACTGGCCAGAGGGCTGGGAACTGGAAAGCAGGCAAGGATTCCAGACAAGGGAAGATCCCAGTGGTAGGGATTGGAGGCTGGCAATGGGTCAGAGACAGAAGTCCAGATAGACAAGTTCGAAATTTCTGCTTATGGCCCAGCATGGTGGCTCATGCCGGTAATCCCAGCATTTTGGCAGGTCAGAGTGGGAGGATCACCTGAGGTCAGGAGTTTGAGACCAGCCTGGCAACAGAGTGAAACTCTGTCTCTAGTAAAATTACAAAAATTAGGGCCGGCCAAGGTGGCTTACACCTGTATCCAGCACTTTGGGAGGCCGAGGCAGGCCGATCACCTGAGACTGGGAGTTTGAGACCAGGCTGACTAACATGGATAAACCTCTTCTCTACTAAAAATACAAAATTATCCAGTCATGGTGGCAAATGCCTGTAGTCCCAGCTACTTGGGAGGCTGAAGCAGGCAAATCACTTGAACCTTGGAGGCAGAGGTTGTGGTGAGCCGAGATTGTGCATTGCACTCCAGCCTGGGCAACAAGAGTGAAAATCCATCTCAAAAAATAAATTAGCCTGGGTGTGGTGATGCATGCCTGTAATCCCAGCTACTCGGGAGGCCTTGGCAGAATTGCTTGAACCCAGGAGGTGGAGGTTAAAGTGAGCTGAGATCCCACCACTACCCTCCAGCCTGGGTGACAGAATAATATTCTGTCTCAAAAATAAATAAATAAATAAATAAAATACAGCCTCTGCTTAGATAAGCACTATGTGTCTGGGGCCTGTAAAGGGCTCTTTTACCCTTTCTTTAGTATGGAAAGACACTTTCTGAGTGTTATGAAAGGAATGTGTGCACCTTGGAGGTGGGTTGTTTGTGTTCATTACCCTCTTGCTTGACATCTAGAGAAGGATACATTGTTGCCTCCGGCCCTGTCCTTCTCATCACCAAAGAGGAGGCTCACCACTGAATGTATCTCTTTGGATTTGGGAGGCAGCGTATGTTTAAGTTGAGTGAGCTTCTTCCAGCCCAGTGGGGGAGGCCCTCATGCCCTTCCTCCATCAACCTGCACTCTGGCGCGGACCCTTCTCTGCTTTTCAGGGGCAGGATGTTTGCATTCTGTGTTGTGCACAGCCCAGTCCATAGTCCATGTTAGGGTACACCTTCTGCAGGTTTTACCCAATGCATGAGGTTACATGTCCACCACAACAGTGTCACACAGAGTAGTTTCACTGCCCCCAAAACCCTCTGTGCACCACCTTTTCATCCTTTTGCCCTCTTCTCTCAACCCAGGTAACCACTGATTTTTTATTTATTTTTTGAGACACAGTGTCATTCCTGTTTCCCAGGCTGGAGTGCAGTGGCTCCATCTAGGCTCACTGCAACATCCGCCTCCTCGGTTTAAGCAATCCTCAGACTCACGAGTAGCTGGTACTGCCAGCATGTGCCACCACGCAGGCTGATTTTGTATTTTTAGTGGAGATGGGGCTTCTCCATGT
Source organism: Sapajus apella (assembly GCF_009761245.1). Classification (NCBI taxonomy): domain Eukaryota; kingdom Metazoa; phylum Chordata; class Mammalia; order Primates; family Cebidae; genus Sapajus; species Sapajus apella. The sequence goes on from NW_022440543.1 coordinate 4,934, forward strand.
TGGTCAGGCTGTTCTCCAACTCCCGACCTCTGGTGATCTGCCCACCTTGGTCTCCTAAAGTACCAAAGTGCTGGGATGACAGGCATGACTCACCGCACCCAGTCGCAAGATCTTTAATGTAGACACATCTGCCAAGTCCCTGTTATCCCGTGTAAGAAAACATATTAGGCCTGGCATGGTGGCTTACACCTGTCATCTCAGCACTTTGGGAGGCCAAGGCGGACAGATAACGAGGCCAAGAGCTCAAGACCATCCTGACCAACATGGTAAAACCCCCTCCCTACTAAAAATGCAAAAGTTAGCTGGGCATGGCGGTGTGCCCCTGTGGTCCCAACTACTAGGAAGGCTGAACCCAGGAGGAGGAGACTCCAGTGAACTGAGATTTCACCACTGCACTCCAGCCTGGGCAACAGAGCAAGACTCCATCTCAAAGAAAAAGAAAAGAAAAATAAAACATATTCACAGGTTCTGGGATTAGGACACAGGAATCTCTGGGGGCTGTGACTCTTCCAACCACACAGCCTGAGTACAAGGCTTGCCTGTTCTCGGGTTTCGTGTAAATGGAATCACACTGCCTGTCTTCTTGTGGAAGGCTTATTTCACTTGGGGTAGTTTCTGTGAGTCATCCATGATGGCACTTAGCAGTTCCTTTTTCTTGCTGAGTGGTAATTCGTGGTATGAATGGATCACAGTTTGTTTATCCACTCACTGGTGGTGGAAGGCCTAAGATGTTTCCAGGTTTTTACTTTTTACTCTGATGAGAAGATGAGAAGAGCTGCTCTGAATGTTTCTTTCTTTTCTTTTTCTTTCTTTTTTTTTTTTTTTGAGATGGAATCTCACTCTGTCACCCAGGCTGGAGTGCAGTGATACAGTCTTGGCTCACTGCAACCTCCCCCTCCTGGGTTCAAGCAATTCCCATGCCTCAGCTTCCTGAGTAGCTGGGATTATGGGAATGTGCCACCACACCCAGCTGATTTTGAATTTCTAATAGACACAGGGTTTCACCGTGTTGGCCAGGCTGCTCTTGAACTCCTGACCTCAGGTAATCTGCCCACCTTGGCCTCCCAAAGTACTGAGATTTCAGGCATGAGCCACCAAACCCAGACAGGTAAATTTTAAATGATTAATGACTTCAATCTGTTGTGACATTTTTCTGTCCCAAGAGCTTATAAGCAAACCCCTTTAGAATATCTGAAACATATTTTGGCAGGTGTGTGAGACCAGGCCAACCTCACATGTGCGTGACTTGTGAGTAGCCCGGGACCTGGTGATTGGAAGGACCCTGTGGTCGAAGGGCCCCACACTTGGTTTAATGCTGGGTCATTGTCTTGAAATCCTTAAACATTTTTGAAAAAAAGACCCCATGTTTTCTCTCTCTCTCTCTCTTTTATTATTAGTATTTTTTGAGATGGAGTCTCACTCTTTTACCCATGCTGAAGTGCAGTGGTGTGATCTCGGCTCATTGCAACCTCCGCCTCCCAGGTTCAAGTGATTCTCCAGCCTCAGCCTCCCACATAACTGGGATACAGGTGCCCACCACCACTCCTGGCTAACTTTTGTATTTTTAGTAGAGATGGGGTTTTTCCACGTTGGCCAGGCTGGTCTCGAACTTCTGGCCTAAGGTGATCCACCTGCCATGGACTCCCAAAGTGCTGAGATTACAGGTGTGAGCCATCGCACTCAGCCAGAGATTTCATGTTCTCCTGAGCCCTGCAAAGTACGTGGCTGGTCCTAGCATGAGACCCTCTTATGAGCCCCTGCAGAGCCTCTCGACCTCACCCACTCTCAGGCTAGCTCCGTCGGATGTGGACAGATGTCACACAGGTGTGAGCTCTGCACCTGGGCTTCCCCCCTGCACAGGGGCGGCCACAACCAGGAAGTGCAGAGGTGAGCCTGTGGCCAGTGAGGAGCCAGTGAGTCAGCCTCCTCCTGCCTACTGGGCCCTGAGATGCCACTTCTTT
>NW_022440544.1:0-3801 GCF_009761245.1 Sapajus apella
ATGATTCAGCCTACCAATTAGCTAAGATTATAGGCCACAATGTCCACGACTTCTTGTATTTTTAGTAGAGACAGAGTTTCCCCATGTTGTCCAGGCTGGTCTTGAACTCCTGGCCTCAAGTGATTTGTCCATCTCAGCCTCCCAAAATGGTGAGATTGCAGGCATGAGCCACTGTCGCCATTTGTTTTCTTTGTGTTAAATTTTAAGGTTTCTGTATATATTCTAGATAGAAACTCTTTATGAATATATGATTCCTGAAAATGTTGTCTTAGTCTATAGCTTGTCTTTTCATTCTCTGTAGAATGTTTTTTACAGAGCAAAGTTTTAAATTTTCATGAAGACTGGTATATCTACTTTTTCCTTTATGGATCATGCTTTTGGTGTTTTATCTAAGAACTCTTTAATATTTTCTCTTGTGTTTTCCTCTACAAGTTGTTTAGTTTTACTTTCTACATTTTGATCTGTGACCCATTTTGAGTTAAAAAGTTTTTGAAATTTTTGAAAAGAGTTATTCATTAATTGAAACCAGCGTGCCCATTTACATTTGGTCCTTGGTTTATAAACTCAGAGCTACAGGATATTTTTTTTTTTTTTTGAGATGGAGTTTCGCTCTTGTTACCCAGGCTGGAGTGCAATGGTGCAATCTTGGCTTATCGCAACCTCCACCACCTGGGTTCAGGCAATTCTCCTGCCTCAGCCTCCTGAGTAGCTGGGATTACAGGCACGGGCCACCATGCCCAGCTAATTTTTTTGTGTGTATTTTTAGTAGAGACAGGGTTTCACCGTGTTGACCAGGATGGTCTCGATCTCTTGACCTCGTGATCCACCCGCCTCGGCCTCCCAAAGTGCTGGGATTACAGGTGTGAGCCACCGCTCCCGGCCTACAGGATATTTTTATCAGAGGTATATTCAGCATTTGATGTTCTTTAATCAATCAACAAATATTCATTAACCATGGCATTTCACTTTCATTACTACATTCTGAGCACGTTAAAACAATCCTGGTTGGACATCCTGTACTCCCAGCTCACATCCCTGAATTTCATAGTCCTCACAGTTATTTCCATGGGACCAAATAGTAGGTAGCTATTTTCATTAGCTACCTACTGACATATATATAGTCAAGGAGCTTGAAGTCCAAAGAGGGGAGTAAACTAATCTTGTATCTATTCCCAGGAAAATTCAATTAATTTTCCTCCTTGACCAGAAAAAAAAAAAAAAGAATAAAAAACCATGTACACAAGCAAAGTGAAGAACAAAATGAAAGTAATTGGTTAAATAATTTAAACTTCGAAAGTTCTGCCAATCCTCTTCATCTTGACTTCATGGATATTAGAGTTTTACATAGAGCTAAAAGCAGCTTAGAGGTCACCTTGTCTTTGTCCTTCATTTGACCAATTAATCAAGTCTACAAATATTATTATTGAGCACCTCCTGTGAACCACAGGCTTAGTAAATGTGAGATGAGAAAATCAAAGTCCAGCCAAATGAGTGCAGCTGCCCACAACCCCAGGCTTATCCAGAGGGCCCTGAAATCATGGTTCTAGAATTTCTGAATTTCTCTCTACAGCAACCTGTCCACGTTTTCCCACGGCCTCCAAAGTCCATAGCATCCTGGTCTCTTCTCTCCATGAAGCAGTCCAAGCCCCATTACTGATTGTAGTACATGTGTGTTTTTCAGTTCCAAGAAGTAAACTATGGTTTTCAGGGAAGTGGATTTGGGAAACGAAGCTGATTTGGGAAATGAGTTTTAAAGGTTTGAAAGGTAGAATTGTGATTTAGAGGATAAGGTAACTAGAAAGACCAAGGAGTGAGGTCTGGAAAGGAAGATTAAAGAAAAACGATTATGACTTAGGGACTTTTTCAGAGGAGGATCTAGAGTTATTGAGTGGGTAACAGGAGAAAGAAGGCTGTGGTTTGGAATAAGGGGGTCAATAGAAAAGTTAGAACAAAGAAAAGGAGCTTGAAGAAATAACCTATGGATTCAGACAAGTAAATTCAATTTACTTGTCTTGGACTGCAAGTCACATATTAAATAGATATATTTCAAAAATGTACCCTAAAGAACAAATGTAGGTTTGAATATTATACAGTGAGTATTTTTTAAACAATAACTCTGAATGTTTTCTTCTTTAAAATAAATACTTAGGTAACATTCTGATGCACTGATGGTTTAAGATTGCCCAGAGTTTAGAGGGTTTTTTTCTTCTGATGGTGGCAGGGTGAAAATCCTGCCTCTTAAAAGACAGCCCTGAGCTTAGATAGTAGTGCTTATGTGAGGCCTGGAATCCCCCCTGTAAAATAATTCCCAGTCTGACATATGTCGGTGGCAGCTGACCCTTGTTTGTACAGGGAATGAGGGTGCAATGCCTTCTCTTAGATTAAGAAACTACCAAACAGGAACCCAAAAATTGATCCACTTGAGAGCCTGCAGAAGAGCAAGCTGGTTAAGAGCAAGCAGGTCCTCCAAGAGTGTATAAAAGTTTTCAAGAGCTATATGGGTGCAGTGGCTCATGACTGTAATCCCAGCACTTTGGGAGGCTGAGGCAGGTGGATCGTGATGTCAGGAATTCAAGACCAGCCTGGCCAAGATGTTGAAATCCTGTCTCTACTAAAAATACAAAAATTAGCTGAGCATGGTGGCAGGCACCTGTGATCCCAGCTACTCAGGAGACTGAGGCAAGAGAATTGCTTAAACCTGGGGAGCAGAGATTGCAGTGAGCCGAGATCATGCCACTGCATTCCAGCCTGGGTGACAGAGTGAGACTCCATAAAAAAAAAAAGAGCTGAGTCAGAGAGAAGCCCTAGAAAGACTTCCACATTCATCGGTAGAGAATAAAATATTTGACATTTCATTCATTCAGGTGGGTGCTCCTCTGTATTTATTTAAGACGCCTATGGGTAAATAAATATTTTTAGCAGCTTTATTCATAATAGTCAGAAGGTGGAAACAACTCAAGTGTCCATCAACTGATGATCAGATCAACAAAATGTGGTATATCCACATAATGAAGCATAATTTGACCATAAAAAGGAATGAAGTTCTGATATGTGCTACAATATGGATGAACCTTGAAAACATTATGCTAAGTGAAAGAAGCCAGACACAAAAGACCACATATTGCATGATTCCATTTATATAAAATGTCCAGAATTGTCAAGTCTGTAGAGTCAGAAAGTAGATTAGTGGTTGCCAGGGTCTAGGAGAGAGGAGACTGTTAATGAGTATGGAGTTTCTTTTGTGCATGATAAAAAGAAGTCCTGGAGCTAGATAGCAGTGATTGTTGCTCTGATTGTGCACTTTTAAAATACAAACTTAAAAGAAACACCCATGGACATATATCTCTTTCTATAGCTAAAACAAACAAACCCTGTTAGGTCTGTAGCTGGCACTTTCCTGAACAGGTACAGATGGTGTCACCAGGCTCCTGCCCTCCAACCAGACAGGAGCAGGTAATGTCTCCCAGCTCCACATTTCTGATTAAGTTAATGCATACACTGATATCCCCCTCCCCTTTCCTACATCTTAAAGTCCTTGACCCTCTTGAATGCCACCTGCTCCAGGAAATATTTTCATCCTATAAGTCCCCTCTGCATGCTCAGACTTGCAGTAGACACTTCTCCCACAACCCACAGCTAACTCCTTCCAATGTTACGGGATTTGTGACCTATGTAAGCCTTACTTTGCCTTGCCCTCTAAGCCAATTGAGAGTCACAACACTTGTATCTTCCATGCTAGTGCGTAGACTGGTACATGATAGGAACTGAATGGAGTAGATTCAAGTGGGAATACAAAGCCTC
>NW_022440544.1:3901-6888 GCF_009761245.1 Sapajus apella
TTTCCTCATTGATTGTATCAAGTAGCCAGTCCATGGACAAGACTTTGAGTAGCACTATCATAGAGGTTGTCCTAGAGCTCCACCCTTGCTAGCACCAGCTCTGCATTCCAGCCTGCAGGAAGAAGTTTAGGGCAGGCAAGTTCCTTTTAAAGGCACAACATAGGCCGGTGCTAGAGCCTGTCTAAATAAATAAATAAGCAACACAGAAGTTACCATATCATTTTCATTCCATTCCATTGGTAAAAATGTAGTCACACTTAGCTGAAGGAAGGCTAGAAAATAAGTTGGGTGGACTTGTACTGTTACTAAAATGACAAAGGAGAGATGGCTCCGGGCAGACAATGGCTTCTGCCACACACCCCTGCTAGCTGGCTCTAGGGTCTGGCTTTGCACTTAGTGGTGCTCGGGGCTTGGCGAGGTGAGACCTATCGAACAAATCTACCCCCCTACAGCAAATCATCCCAAAATTTAGTGGATTGAAGCAACAATTTTACTGCAATTTTGTAGGTCAGCAATTTGGTTGGGCTCAGCTGGTGGGGCTCCTGCTGGTCTTGCCTGGGGTCATTCATGCAGCTGTAGTTATCTGGTGGTTTGACTAGGGCTGCATGGTCAAAGATGTCCTCACATGTCTGACAGTTGACCAGCTTAAGGCCTCAGTTCTCCGTGTGGTCTCTCCAGCAGGCTAGCTCAGGCTCGTTCACATCATAGTCTTTACATTCTAACCACAGCCAAGGAGAGGGCAAACCCCATGCACAAGTACTTTCAAGCCTCCATCTGCATCACCTTTGCTAATGTTCCCCCAGTCAAAATAAGCCCCATTGCAAAGCTCGTATTCAAAGAGAGGACGAATAACTTCACTATTACACGGGAAGAGCAGCAAAGCCATATTGCAAAGGGGTATATTATATAGGAGGAATTATTGAGGCCATCTTCACAAAGGATATTCCACAGTAACCTCAGGCTGAGGCACATTTATATAGGACAAAGCATGTCTGTCTGCCCTTATTCTGGTCAGGATCTAGTGGCCCCAACAAAAAGATTTCACAAGTGTCTCAAGGAACTTTTGAAGGTACACGTGGCCCTCCCATATAACTGACAGGCTGCCAGTAACAAAGCTTTCCCTGGGAGCAACAGCCTGTCTCTCTGGTGGGCTTCAAGATCTCCCTCATGACATCTCTTTCCTTGCTGTGTCTCCTCACTCTCTTCTCTGTTCATGGTTTCCTCTATTTACATCTAGCACCTGCTCCCTCACAAGATCTGCTGGCACTGGACACACATTGAAAGCACCTTTCACCTTCTGGCTCTGGTCCAGATTGGCTCAGGCTCTCCATGTTTCCCAGTTCCTGTTCCAGAAAGGATGACTCTGATCAACCCAGCTCCTACGCTCAGTCTACAGCACATCTCAGGAGGCTGGCCAGGCTGTGGATGAGCTGCCCTGAGCTTAGAGGCCCACATCCTGTCCAGTCACCCGGGAGGTGTGTGTGTGGAGAGGGGACTGCAATAGATTGAATGATGACCCTTCCAAAATATATATCCACATACTAATCCTCAAAACCTGTGAATGTGGCCTTTTTTGGGAAACCAAAAATATTTCTAATGGCAAATGTCCTTATAAGAGACACACAGAGGAGAAGACAGACACAGAAGGTGGCCATGTGAAGGCAGAGACAGAGGCTGGAATGATGGAGCTGCCAGCCGAAGAATGCCTGGAGCCACAGAAGACCAGAAGAGTCATGGAAGGATTCTCCCCCACAGCCTTCAGTGGAGCACTGCCCAGCCAATGCTGCCATTTCAGACTTCTGGCTTCCAGAGCTGTGAGAGGATACATTTATGTTTGTTTTGTTTTCTTTTAACGTTTTTATCCGTGAAAAATACATAACATAATATTAGCCATTTGTAAGTGCAAAATTCAGTAACATTAATTACATTAACAAGGCTATGTACCCATCACAGTTATCTTTTTCTTTATTATTTTTATTTTTATTGCATTATTATTATTATTTTCAGACAGTCTTGCTCTGTCACTCAAGCTGGAGCACAGTGGTGCCATCTCGGCTCACTGCAACCTCTGACTCCTGGGTTCAAGATTCTCATATCTCAGCCTCCAGAGTAGCTGGGATTACAGGCACATGCCACCACGCCCAGCTAATTTTTGTATTTTTAGTAGAGACAGGGTTTTGCTATGTTTTCCAAGAAGATCTTGAACTCCTGGCCGCAAATGATTTACCCACCTCAACCTCCCAGATTGCTGGAATTATAGATGTGAGCCACCGGGCCCTGCCACTATTATCTTTCTTATCATCCCCAATAGAAATTCTAGCCATTAAATAATACTCTCCCTTCTCCCATCTCCCTGTCTCCTGGGAAACTTTATTCTGTTCTGTGTCTCTATGAATTTGACTATTTTAGCTACTTCATGTAAGTGGAATCATACAATATTTGTTCTTCTGTGTCTGGTTTATTTCACTAAGCATGATGTTTTCAAGATCCATCCATGTTGTAACATATGTTAGAATTCCATTCCTTTTTATGGGTCAATAGTATTCCACTATATGTATATATCACATGTGGGTTATCCATTTATCTAGTGATGGGCACTTGGATTGTTTCTACCTTTTGGCTACTGTGAATAGTGCTGCTATAAACATTGGTTTACAGATACCTGTTTCAGTCCCAACCTTCAGTTCCTTTGCCTGTATACCTAGGAGTAGAATTGCTGGATCTTTTTTTTTTTTGAGATGGAGTCTCACTCTGTCACCAGGCTGGAGTGCAGTGGTGCAATCTCGGCTCACTGCAACCTCCACCTCCCGAGTTCAAGCAATTTTCCTGCCTCAGCCTCCCAAGTAACTGGGACTACAGATGCGTGCCATCATGCCTAGCTAATTTTTGTATTTTTAGTAGAGACAGGGCTTCACCATGTTGGCCAGGATGGTCTCAATTTCTTGACCTTGTGATCCTCCCACCTCGGCCTCCCAAAGTGCTGGGAT
>NW_022440545.1:0-550 GCF_009761245.1 Sapajus apella
GGAAAGAGATATTTCCAGCCATATACAGACTCTTCAGAATTAGCTATAAGATCGCATCTAAATCATACGAGAAAAGTCTCTTTCAAACTGCTCCACCGTGTGCTCGTTCACCTTCGGAAGTTGCATCTATGTTTAGATTCTGCGAGTTGGAAACACCTTTCTCCCAAAACTGCGTTTGGATATTCCTGATTGAATGGGAGTATAGCGTTTAATGAGAAATATCTGGCTCTAAAACAAAAACGGAGCTATGTAGCAGAATGATTGTCAAGGTGTATATTAAACTTACAGAGTTAAACAATTCTGTGAATGTAGCAGTTCACTAATCCTTTCTTTGGAGAATCTGGAAAGAGATATTTCCAGCCATATACAGATTCTTAAGAATTAGCTTTAAGTTCGAATCTAAATCTTACGAGAAACGTCTCTTTCAAACTGCTCCACTGTGCGTTCGTTCAACTTCGGAAGTTGCATCTGTGTTTAGATCCTGAGAGTTAGAAACACGTTTCTCAAAAAAGCTGCGTTTGGATATTCCTGAGTGAATGGGAGTATAGGG
>NW_022440545.1:650-1364 GCF_009761245.1 Sapajus apella
AAAGAGATATTTCCAGCCATATAGAGACACTTAAGAATTACCTTTAATATCACATCTAAATCATACGAGAAACGTAACTTTCAAACTGCTCCACTGTGTATTCGCTCACCTTCGCAAGTTGCATCTATGTTTAGATTCCGCGAGGTAGAAACACGTTTCTCCAAAAAGTTGGGGTTGGATATTACTGACTGAATGGGAGAATAGGGTTTAATGAGAAATATCTGGCTCTAAAACAAAAACGGAGCTATGTAGCAGAATGATTGTCAAGGTGTATATTAAACTTACAGAGTTAACCAATTTTGTGAATGTAGCAGTTCACCAACCGTTTGTTTGGGGAATCTGGAAAGAGATATTTCCAGCCATAAACAGACTCTTAAGAATTAGCTATAAGATCGAATCTAAATCATACGAGAAACGTCTCTTTCAAACTGCTCCACTGTGTGCTCGTTCACTTTCGGAAGTTACATCTCTGTTTACAATCTGCGAGTTAGAAACACGTATCTCCAAAAAGCTGCGTATAGATATTCCTGAGTGAATGGGAGTATAGGTTTTGATGAGAAATATCTGTCTCTAAAACAGAAACGGAGCTATGTAGCAGAATCATTGTCAAGGTGTATATTAAACTTACAGAGTTAACCAGTTGTGTGAATGTAGCAGTTCACTAACCCTTTCTTTGGAGAATCTAGAAAGAGATATTTCCAGCCATATACAGAA
>NW_022440545.1:1464-4114 GCF_009761245.1 Sapajus apella
TATCTAAATCATACGAGAAACGTCTCTTTCAAACTGCTCCACTGTGTGCTCGTTCACTTTCGGAAGTTACATCTCTGTTTACAATCTGCGAGTTAGAAACACGTATCTCCAAAAAGCTGCGTATAGATATTCCTGAGTGAATGGGAGTATAGGTTTTAATGAGAAATATCTGTCTCTAAAACAGAAACGGAGCTATGTAGCAGAATCATTGTCAAGGTGTATATTAAACTTACAGAGTTAACCAGTTGTGTGAATGTAGCAGTTCACTAACCCTTTCTTTGGAGAATCTAGAAAGAGATATTTCCAGCCATATACAGAATCTGAATAATTAGCTTTAAGATCGCATCTAAATCATAGGAGAAACGTCCCTTTCAAACTGCTGCACTGTGTGCTCGTTCACCTTCGGAAGTTGCATCTAGGTTTAGATTCTGCGAGTTAGAAACACCTTTCTCCAAAAACTGTGTTTGGATATTCCTGAGTGAATGGGGTATAGGGTTTAATGAGAAATATCTGGCTCTAAAACAAAAACGGAGCTATGTAGCAGAATGATTGTCAAGGTGTATATTAAACTTACAGAGTTAAACAATTCTGTGAATGTAGCAGTTCACTAACCGTTTCTTTGGAGAATCTGGAAAGAGATATTTCCAGCCATATACAGATTCTTAAGAATTAGCTTTAAGTTCGCATCTAAATCATACGAGAAACGTCTCTTTCAAACTGCCCCACTGTGTGGTCGTTCACCTTCGGAAGTTGCATCTGTGTTTAGATCCTGCGAGTTAGAAACACGTTTCTCGAAAAAGCTGCGTTTGGATACTCCTGAGTGAATGGGAGTATAGGGTTTAATGAGAAATATCTGGCTCTAAAACAAAAACGGTGCTATGTAGCAGAATGAATGTCAAGCTTTATATTAATCTTACAGACTTAAACAATTGTGTGACTGTAGCAGTTCACTAACCCTTTCTTTGGATAATCTGGAAAGAGATATTTCCAGCCATATAGAGACACTTAAGAATTACCTTTAAGATCGCATCTAAATCATACGAGAAACGCCTCTTTAAGATTGCTCCACTGTGTGTTCGATCACCTTCGGAAGTTGCATCTATGTTTAGCTTCTGCGAGTTAGAAACACCTTTCTCCAAAAAGCTGCGTTTGGATATTCCTGAGTGAATGGGAGTATAGGGTTTAACGAGAAATATCTGGCTCTAAAACAAAAACGGAACTATGTAGCAGAATGATTTTCAAGGTGTATATTAAACTTACAGAGTTAAACAATAGTGTGAATGTAGCAGTTCACTAACCCTTTCTTTGGAGAATCTGGAAAGAGATATTTCCAGCCATATACAGACTCTTCAGAATTAGTTATAAGATCACATGTAAATCATACGAGAAAAGTCTCTTTCAAACTGCTCCACTGTGTGCTCGTTCACCTTCGGAAGTTGCATCTATGTTTAGATTCTGCGAGTTAGAAACACATTTCTCCAAAAAGCTGCGTTTGGATATTCCTGAGTGGATGGGAGTATAGGGTTTAATGAGAAATATCTGTCTCTAAAACAAAAACGGATATATGTAGCAGAATGATTGTCAAGGTGTATATTCAACTTACAGACTTAAACAATTGTGTGAATGTAGCAGTTCACTAACCCTTTCTTTCGAGAATCTGGAAAGAGATATTTCCAGCCATACACAGACTCTTAACAATTAGCTTTAAGATCGCATCTAAATCATACAAGAAACGTCTCTTTCAAACTGCTCCACTGTGTGTTCGTTCACCTTCGGAAGTTGCATCTATGTTTACATTCTGCGAGTTAGAAGCACGTTTCTCCAAAAAGCTGCGTTTGGATATTCCTGAGTGAATGTGAGCATAGGGTTTAATGAGAAATATCTGGCTCCAAAACAAAAACGGAGCTATGTAGCAGAATGATTGTCAACGTGTATATTAAACTTTCAGAGGTAACCAATTGTGTGAATGTAGCAGTTCATCAACCGTTTGTTTGGAGAATCTGGAAGGAGATATTTCCAGCCATATAAAGACTCTTAAGAATTAGCTATAAGTTCGCAGATAAATCATACGAGAAACGCCTCTTTCAAACTGCTCCAGTGTGTGCTCGCTCACCTTTGGAAGTGGCATCTATGTTTAGATTCCGCGATGTAGAAACACGTTTCTGCAAAAAACATGCGTTTGGATATTTCTGAGTGAATGGGACTATAGGGATTAATGAGAAATATCTGGGTCTAAAACAAAAACGGAGCTATGTAGCAGAATCATTGTCAAGGTGTACATTAAACTTACAGAGTTAAACAATACTGTGAATGTAGCAGTTCGCTAACCCTTTCTTTGGAGAATCTGGAAAGAGATATTTCCAGCCATATACAGACACTTAAGAATTAGCTTTAAGTTCGCATCTAAATCGTACGAGAAACGTCTCTTTCAAACAGCTCCACTGTGTGTTCGTTCACCTTCTGAAGTTGCATCTGTGTTTAGATCCTGAGAGTTAGAAACACGTTTCTCGAAAAAGCTGCGTTTGGATATTCCTGAGTGAATGGGAGTATAGGGTTTAATGAGAAATATCTGGCTCTAAAACAGAAACGGAGCTATGTAGCAGAATCATTGTCAAGGTGTATATTAAACTCTGTAAGTTTAATATACACC
>NW_022440545.1:4214-6887 GCF_009761245.1 Sapajus apella
ATCCTGAGAGTTAGAAACACGTTTCTCGAAAAAGCTGCGTTTGGATATTCCTGAGTGAATGGGAGTATAGGGTTTAATGAGAAATATCTGGCTCTAAAACAAAAACGGTGCTATGTAGCAGAATGAATGTCAAGCTGTGTATTAAACTTACAGACTTAAACAATTGTGTGAATGTAGGAGTTCACTAAACCTTTCTTTGGAGAATCTGGAAAGTGATATGTCCAGCCATATAGAGACACTTAAGAATTACCTTTAAGATCGAAACTAAATCATACGAGAAACGTCTGTTTCAAACTGCTCCACTGTGTGTTCGTTCACCTTCGGAAGTTGCATCTATGTTTACATTCTGCGAGTTAGAAACACCTTTCCCCAAAAAGCTGCGTTTGGATATTCCTGAGTGAATGGGAGTATAGGGTTTAACGAGAAATATCTAGCTCTAAAACAAAAACGGAGCTATGTAGCAGAATGATTTTAAAGGTGTATATTAATCTTACAGAGGTAAACAATTCTGTGAATGTAGCAGTTCACTAACCCTTTCTTTGGAGAATCTGGCAAGAGATATTTCCAGCCATATAAAAATTCTTAAGAATTAGCTTAAAGATCGCATCTAAATCATACGAGAAACTTCTCTTTCAAACTGCTCCACTGTGTGTTCGTTCACCTTCGAAAGTTGCATCTATGTTTACATTCTGCGAGTTAGAAACACGTTTCTCCATAAAGCTGCGCTTGGATATTCCTGAGTGAATGGGTGTATAGGGTTTAAAGAGAAATATCTGGCTATAAAACAAAAAGGGAGCTATGTAGCAGAATGATTGTCAAGGTGTATATTAAACTTACAGAGTTGAACAATTGTGTGAATGTAGCAGTTCACTAACCCTTTCTTTGGAGAATGTGGAAAGAGATAATTCCAGCCATATAGACACTCTTAAGCATTAGCTTTAAGATCGCAACTTAATCATACGAGAAACGTCTCTTTCAAACTGCTCCACTGTGTGTTCATTCACCTTCGGAAGTTGCATCTATGTTTACATTCTGCGAGTTAGAAACACGTATCTCCAAAAAGCTGCGTATAGATAATCCTGAGTGAATGGGAGTATAGGTTTTAATGAGAAATATCTGGCTCTAAAACAGAAACGGAGCTATGTAGCAGAATAATTTTCAAGGTGTATATTAAACTTACAGAGTTAACCAATTGTGTGAATGTAGCAGTTCACTAACCCTTGTTTTGGAGAATCTGGAAAGAGATATTTCCAGCCATATAGAGACACTTAAGAATTACCTTTAAGATCGCATCTAAATCATACAAGAAACGTCTCTTTCAAACTGCCCCACTGTGTGTTCGTTCAACTTCGGAAGTTGCATCTTTGTTTAGATCCTGCGAGTTAGAAACACGTTTCTCGAAAAAGCTGCGTTTGGATATTCCTGAGTGAATGGGAGTATAGGGTTTAATGAAAGACATCTGTCTCTAAAACAAAAACGGAGCTACGTAGCAGAATCGTTGTCAAGGTGTATAGTATACTTACAGAGTTAAACAATTGTGTGAATGTCGCAGTTCACTAACCCTTTTTGGAGAATCTGGAAAGAGATATTTCCTGCCATATAGAAATTCTTAAGAATTAGCTTTAAGATTGCATCTAAATCATACGAGAAACGTCTCTTTCAAACTGCTCCACTGTGTGTTCGTTCACCTTCGGAAGTTGCATCTTTGTTTAGATTCTGCGAGGTAGAAACAAGTTTCTTCAAAAGCTGCCTTTGGATATTCCTGAATGAATGGGAGTATAGGGTTTAGTGAGAAATGTCTGGCTCTAAAAAAAAAACGGAGCAATGTAGCAGAATTATTGTCAAGGTGTATATTAAACTTAAAGAGTTTAACAATTGTGTCAAAGTAGCAGTTCACTATCCCTTTCTTTGGAGAATCTGGAAAGAGATATTTCCAGCCCTATACAGACTCTTAAGAATTAGCTTTAAGATCGAATCTAAATCACACGAGAAACGTATCTTTCAAACTGCTCCACTGTGTATCCGCTCACCTTCGCAAGTTGCATCTATGTTTACATCCTGCGAGTTAGAAACACGTTTCTCGAAAAAGCTGCGTTTGGATATTCCTGAGTGAATGCGAGTATAGTGTTTAATGAGAAATATCTGGCTCTAAAACAAAAATGGTGCTATGTAGCAGAATGATTGTCAAAGTTTATATTAAACTTACAGAGTTAAACAATTTTGTGAATGTAGCAGTTCACTAACCCTTTCTTTGGAGAATCTGGAAAGAGATATTTCCAGCCATTTACAGACTCTTCAGAATTAGCTATGAGATCGCATCTAAATCATATGAGAATAGTCTCTTTCAAACTGCTCCACTGTGTGCTCGTTCACCTTCCGAAGTTGCATCTATGTTTAGATTCTGCGAGTTAGAAACACCTTTCTCCAAAAACTGCGTTTGGATATTCCTGAGTGAATGGGAGTATAGGGTTTAATGAGAAATATCTGGCTCTAAAACAAAAACGGAGCTATGTAGCAGAATGATTGTAAAGGTGTATATTAAATTTACAGAGGTAAACAATTGTGTGAATGTAGCAGTTCACTAACCCTTTCTTTGGAGAATCTGGCAAGAGATATTTCCTGCCATATACAGAATCTTAATAATTAGATTTAAGATCGCATCTAAATCATAGG
>NW_022440546.1:0-6879 GCF_009761245.1 Sapajus apella
TTTTCCCTGTCCAGTCTATCATCGATGGGCATTTGGGTTGGTTCCAGGTCTTTGCTATTGTAAACAGTGCTGCAATGAACATTCGTGTGCACGTGTCCTTATAGTAGAACGATTTATTATCCTTTGGATATATCCCCAGTAATGGGATTGCTGGGTCAAATGGAATTTCTATGTCTAGGTCCTTGAGGAATTGTCACACTGTCTTCCACAATGGTTGAACTAATTTACATTCCCACCAACAGTGTAAAAGTGTTCCTATTTCTCCACATCCTCTCCAGCATCTGTTGTCTCCAGATTTTTTAATGATCGCCATTCTAACTGGTGTGAGATGGTATCTCAATGTGGATTTGATTTGCATTTCTCTAATGACCAGTGATGATGAGCATTTTGTCATATGTTTGTTGGCCTCATGTATGTCTTCTTTTGTAAAGTGTCTGTTCATACCCTTCGCCTGCTTTTGAATGGGCTTGTTTTTTTCTTGTAAATCTGTTTTAGTTCTTTGCAAATTCTGGATATCAGCCCTTTGTCAGATGGGTAGACTGCAAAATTTTTTTCCCATTCTGTTGGTTGCCAATGCACTCTAATGACTGTTTCTTTTGCTGTGCAGAAGCTGTGGAGTTTGATTAGGTCCCATTTGTCTATTTTGGCTTTTGTTGCCAATGCTTTTGGTGTTTTGGTCATGAAGTCCTTGCCTACGCCTATGTCCTGAATGGTTTTGCCTAGATTTTCTTTTGGGGTTTTTATGGTGCTAGGTCTTATGTTTAAGCTTTTAATCCATCTGGGGTTAATTTTAGTGTAAGGTGTCAGGAAGGGGTCCAGTTTCTGCTTTCTGCACATGGCTAGCCAGTTTTCCCAACACCATTTATTAAACAGGGAATCCTTTCCCCATTGCTTGTTTTTGTCAGGTTTGTCAAAGATTGGATTGTTGTAGATATGTTGTGTTGCCTCCGAGGCCTCTGTTCTGTTCCATTGGTCTATATCTCTGTTTTGGTACCAGTACCATGCTTTTTGATTACTGTAGCCTTGTAGCATAGTTTGAAGTCTGGTAGTGTGATGCCTCCTGCTTTGCTCTTTTTGCTTAGAATTGACTTGGCTATGTGGGCTGTCTTTTGGTTCCACATGAAGTTTAAGGTGTTTTTTTCCAGTTCTGTGAAAAAGGTCATTGGTAGCTTGATGGGGATAGCATTGAATCTGTAAATTACTTTGGGCAGTATGGCCATTTTCACGATGTTGATTCTTCCTAACCATGAACATGGGATGTTTCTCCATCTGTTTGTGTCCTCTCTTATTTCGTTGAGCAGTGGCTTGTAGTTCTCCTTGAAGAGGTCCTTTACGTTACTTGTTAGTTGTATTCCTAGGTATTTTATTCTCTTTGTAGCAATTGCGAATGGCAGTTTGTTCTTGATTTGGCTCTCTTTAAGTCTGTTATTGGTGTATAGGAATGCTTGTGATTTTTGCACATTGATTTTGTATCCTGAGACTTTGCTGAAGTTGCTTATCAGTTTCAGGAGATTTTGGGCTGAGACGATGGGGTCTTCTAGATATACAATCATGTCGTCTGCAAATAGAGACAATTTGACTTCCTCCTTTCCTATTTGAATATCCTTTATTTCTTTATCTTGGCTGATTGCTCTGGCTAGAACTTCCAGTACTATACTGAATAGGAGTGGTGAGAGAGGGCATCCTTGTCTAGTGCCAGATTTCAAGGGGAATGCTTCCAGTTTTTGCCCATTCAGTATGATATTGGCTGTTGGTTTGTCATAAATAGCTTTTATTATTTTGAGATATGTTCTGTCAATACCTACTTTATTGAGGGTTTTTAGCATAAAGGCTGTTGAATTTTGTCAAAGGCCTTCTCTGCATCAACTGAGATAATATGTGGTTTTTGTCTTTGGTTCTGTTTATGTGGTGAATGATATTTATAGACTTGTGTATGTTGAACCAGCCTTGCCCCAGGATGAATCCTACTTGATTACGGTGGATAAGCTTTTTGATATGCTGTTGCAATTGGCTTGCCAGTATTTTATAGAAGATTTTTGCATCTATGTTCATCATGGATATTAGCCTGAAGTTTTCTTTTCTTGCTGAGTCTCTGCTGGGTTTTGGTATCAGGATGATGTTTGTCTCATAAAATGATTTGGGAAGGATTCCAAAAGGGACACTTTTATGGATGGAGTTTGCTAGAAATGAAGGTCAGGGGTAGATCTGGGCCTCTCAAAGAGATGGGAGCCGGAATTTAAAACACTGGCAGGACCCTCCCTAATTTTCATCTGCTTCATTGCTTTTTCTTACATTGGACCTGCTTCCCTAGCAGAATATGGTCACCCCATGGCTCCTGCATTTACATGTTACTATTCCTGCACACCGTCTAGTTTGCTGTCACCCCAAACCAAAGGCCTCGCTTACATCAGGTGTCCAACCTACTCTGAGCCATCATGGTCCTGGAGGCAGGTCTTACTGTCTAAACATGGCGGCTGCATGCCTACACCACAGCTGTGGACCAGCAGGCTGATTCTCTGAGAAAAGGAGGCTGGTGAATGGTGTTGACTTATAGCAGTAGTCTTGTTTGGCTGTGTGTATCAATTACCTAGGGGCTCCCAAAATGCTGCCTAAAAACACCAACCCAGGCTGGACGTGGTGGCTCAGGCCTGTAATCCCAGCACTTTGGGAGGCCGAGGCTGGTGGATCACCTGAGGTCAGGAGTTTGAGACCAGCCTGCCCAACATGGAGAAACCCCATCTTTGTTGAAAATACAAAATTGGCCGGGCATGTTGACACATGCCTGTAATCCCAGCTACTCGGGAGGCTGAGACAGGAGAATTGCCTGAACCCAGGAGGTAGAGGTTGCAGTGAGCCAAGATCATGCCATTGCATTCCAGCCTGGGTGACAAGAGCAAAACTCCATCACAAACAAACAAAAAACAACACCAACCCAAAATGAAGTTCCTGAAAACACGCACAGATCTGGAAGCCAGCTGATGTAGACTGGGCTTGGCTGGACAGTGTTGCTTCAAGGGGTGACTCTGGCTGGGGCTCAGGTTCAGCGGAGAACAGCTGTCTGGGAGAAGCCCTCCTCGTGGTAATGGCAGAAGCACAGGAAAGCAAGCCCAAGCACGCATGCTTCAAGCCTCAACTTGTATCATGTTTACTAACATCCTATTGGCCAAAACAAGTTTCATCGCTAAGCCAAGTATCAGAGGAATAGGAAAAACACCCCTCTTACGAGAACTCGATGGGCCAGGGAGGATTCTGGGCAATAATTTACTGTAGCACGTGGAATCAGATATTTAGTAATGGAACCAAGTGATCACACTTAACACCACTAACAGTAGAGCACCTATCATGTCCCCCCTGATTTATTGTGACATGAAGTTCTTCAGACAGTCTATAAATACTCTTGCCAAAAATGTTCAACCTGATAATCTAGCCTCTAAATTTAATTGCTGGTTCACGGGAAGTATGGTAAACAAGTGAGTTAAATGGACACTGTTTCAGTTATCTATCTCTCCAACACTTAAAACACCAATAAACAGCAGCTCACAAGGTGGCCCAAGAGAAAGCAAGGGGAAAGCCACATGCTTTTTATGACCTAGTCCCAGAAGGTACAGCCTTTTACTTTTGCCACATTCTGGTTATTAGAAGTGACTCACTAAGTACTGCCCACACTCAAGGGGAAGTTGCGTCTTTTGACCGTGGAGAATCAAAGCATTTGTGGGGCCTGGTGTGGTGTCTCATGCCTGTAAACCCAGCACTTTGGGAGTCCAAGGTGGATCACCTGAAGCCAGGAGTTTCAGACTAGCCTGGCCAACATGGCAAAACCCTGTCTCTACCAAAATTACAAAAATTAGCTGGGTGTGGTAGTGCACACCTATAATCCCAATTACTTGAGAGGGTGAGGCAGGATAATTGTTTGAACCCAGGAGGAAGAGGTTGCCATGAACCAAGATCATGCCATTGAACTCCAGTCTGGGTGACAGAATGAGACCCTGTCTCTTAAAAAAAAAAAAAGAAAAAGAAAAGGAAAAAGCATTTGTGGACATATTTTAAAATCACCACTGGGGTTACTTAGGTTAAAAAAGACTACAGAGATAAAAGAACGAAAAGCTGCCTGGTGCAGTAGTGGCTCATGCCTGTAATCCCAGCACTTTGGGAGGCTGAGGGGGTGGATCAGCTGAGGTCGGGGGTTCGAGACCAGCCTGGCCAACATGGTAAAACCCCATCTCTATTAAAAATACATAAATTAGCCCGGCGTGGTGGCGGGTACCTGTAATCCCAGCTACTCAGGAGGCTGAGACAGGAGAATCCATTGAACCTGGGAGGCAGAGGTTGTAGTGAGCCAATATCATGCCACTGCACTCCAGCCTGGCAGGCTGGGTGAGAGAGTGAGACAGGAAAGAAACAAAGAAAAGAAAGAAAGAAAGAAGGAAGGAAAGAAAGAAAAGGTAGTGTATTACGCTCACAGATCCTTGTGGCACACCATGCCACAGGCCGCCACACTGGGAAGCCCCAATGTCAGGAGAAGGAGCAGGGCAAATGTGGACAAGAGGCTTGATTGTGGGTTTTGAAGGAAGGAATGGGCAGGGCGAGGTCAGCAGGCATAGGACTGGAGCCTGAATACCTTCAGCATACTCTGGGGCATAAGGGCTAGTTGTCTGGTACCTGGCCCTGGAGTCATTAGTGCAGCTGTACGGTGGCCCTGAGAGCCCCGTTGAGACAGCCAGGCGGGAACAGCTCCCTGGCAGAGCCTCGGACCTACCTGCGCACTGGGGTGGGGCCCCTGAAGTTTGCTCTGTTTGCAGCGGGGAGGAGCCTGCCCCCTCCTTTTCCTGTGTGGAACCTGGCATTCAATCTGCGAGGCACCAAGTCCACTGGCAGGAAACACTCTCTCCCGCTTTGCTAAGAGTCTCTCGTTCCCATTTTTTTCTGTTTGCCCAATAAATCCCATTTTTCTCGCTCTTTCATTGTCTGTGAGCCTGAATTTTTGTGGCTGTGTGATAAGGACACCATCCCTAGCTGAACTAAGGAAAAGTCCTGTAACACTGTGAGCGCTCAGTAAAGGAGGTGTGATAGGGACCCCATCTTTACCTGAACTAAAGAGGTGGTGTAGTACGGGCTCTGGATTGGTGGGTCTGCGTTTGAAAGGTAGGCACGCTCCCCAGTAGGAACTGGCCAGCCCTAGGAGGAGCAGACTTTCCAGGGTCAGCAAGGCCCCACCTGTGAAAAAATCAAACACGCTTAGGCTGGCGTGGTGGCTCACGCCTGTAATCCCAGCACTTTGGGAGGCTGAGTGTGATGGTGCGTGCCACATTTGGGATTAAATTGCAACGTGAGCTTTGGCAGGGACAAACATTCAAACCATAGCACATTACTTCTGTTGTCTGTGAGACCAAATACGGTTTGATGAGGCGTGGCAGGGTGGGGGACTGCAGAAGGGCATGACTGCTCGCAGGTGAGAATCAGCACGGGCCAGCCAGCAGACAGCCACAGTTCGCCTTCTGGGCTCCAAAGATTCACATTCTTCCCACATCCAAAATACCGCCAACTCCTCCCAAAGTTCCCCAAAGACATATCCTATTGTGGCATCAGTTCCACCTCCTGTCTCTCCATCTGAGAGACAGGGTCTCTCAAGAAGTGATCGTCAAGATGTTGGCCAGAGCTGCAGTCATCTGAAACTTCATTGGGGCTGGAGGATTCCTGTCCAAGACGACTCAGCCTTGAGTCATCCTCCTGGTGATAAGTTAACGAGAGATCTGCTCATGTCAAAGTGTCTGGCAGCCAGGCGCTTAGCCTCCATTGTCTAAATCAGGTCCAGGTGGGACTTTGTTTCCTTAAATACAGTTTCTTCATTATAATCTTTGATAAGTTGTCTGTATATCTCTGCCTCTCCCTCCCCAACTGAACATATAAGAGAACGCAGAATAACTACTCCAGACGCTCCTGTTCACAAAAAGAGAAAAAAAGGTGCCATGTGTGTGGCTGAGTAGCAGTCTCAGCCCGCTTCTTGCCAGTAGAAATTTGAGGGTCTTCTTTTTTTCCAGGCATGGTAGATCTTGCCTGTAATCCCAGCACTTTGAGAGGCTGGGGTAGAAGGATCACTTGAGCCCAGGAGTTCGAGACCAGCCTGGGCAACATAGTGAGACCCTCATCATCACAAAAAATAAAAACAAAATTAGCCATGATGGCATGGCTAATTAGGCACGGTGACATGCGCCAGTAGTCCCAGCTAGTGGGGAGGCTGAGGTGCGAGGATTGTTTGAGCCCAGGAGGCCCAAGCTGCAGTGAGCCAAGATAGCGCCATTGCACTCCAGACTGATTGATAGAGCAAGATCCTGTCCCCTCCCTCAAAAAGAAGTAAAAAGACTAAAAGGTCTTCTTTTTAAGTTGCATTATCTCTGTCCCTTTTAGTCTAAGCTGGTGATGATTCCGTATATGTAATTCTCTTAAAAACTGGATTTTCTGTGAATTTTATTGGGGTTTGCTCTATTAGACAAATGCAACACCCACAAATCTGTTTGAGACTAGCCCTTCTCTACTTTTGGCTTCTGCAGACAGCTGAGGGACAATGGACTCTCCTTTGATTGAGAGGTACTGTAGGGTGCACCTTTATAGAGCAGGCCTTTTGTCTGACTCAGTGGTACTCTGAGATGCCACCTTATATCTCTTTGGAATCTTACAGTCACACCTAAGGATTCATCTTGGACCACAGTTTTTCTGGCAGGACCCTGCATTTGATCTTTGCTTAGAAGCCATTTTTTTTTTTTTTTTTTTTGAGACGGAGTTTCGCTCTTGTTACCCAGGCTGGAGTGCAATGGCGCGATCTCGGCTCACCGCAACCTCCGCCTCCCGGGTTCAGGCAATTCTCCTGCCTCAACCTCCTGA
>NW_022440547.1:0-6879 GCF_009761245.1 Sapajus apella
TTATGTCTTTTAGTGAGGTGAATAGACAGGGGAAGAGAAATAAGGGCGAAGGGGTGTTTTATTCTTTTTACTTTTCCCAAACTCTGAGGGCAACAGGCAGCGTGCAGTTTCCAAAGTAATACTCCAAGGCCGTTGCTGTCTTCTGGGCCAAGTCCGCCGAAAATGCTGGTCCGTTGTTTGACCTGATGCACAGTGGCAGTCCAAACCTAGGAATGAGATCTTGAAGCAGCACACGGGTTATTCTATGGGCTTCCTGGCACGAGGGGCAAAGTGGCCGGGTTTAGGGTGTTGCACAGACCCCAATGGTGATGCGGAGATTTTCATTTTAGCAGGCTCAGGTTTTTGGCAGGCGTAGCATCTGTTAACCAACGATGTCCTTTGGTATTCATTGGGGTCACTACTGTGTGGGGTGCTTTGATATTTAAATTCTTCCCAGAGTTGAGGCTAGACTCTTTAATTGCCATTCCTCTTCTTCTTCTTCCCCTTTTTTTCCCTGACACATACAGCATGAGAGGCTTTGTTAAATCAGATAGCCCCACAGCCAGGGCTGACAAAAATTTCACTTTTAGTTTCTGCTGCATTCAAAGGGTTTCTTGTCTGCTCCCCTCCCTGCTTTGTCGCTTTCTGTAAGGGTTTGCCCAGTACTGTGAAGTTTGGAAATCCACAATTTATAAGACCCGCGGCTCCCGGGAGCTCTGCCACCTGCCTGAGTCTCAGGTTCTGGAAGGTTGCAAACGCTTGCTTCCTCTCTGCTTCTAGGCCGAATTTCCCCTTCCAGATGGTGAGCCTCAGATATTGCATTTACTTTTTTTTTTTTTTTTTTTTTTGGCAAATCTGGGCTTTCTTTTAGACACTTTATACCCACAGTCCTCCAGGTGCCGAAGTAAGGCATCTGTTCCTTTTGCACACCTGACTGCCGTGGGGTGCCTCAACAGAAGGTCATCAGCATATGGGGGCAGCACACAATCCAGAACCTTCTGGGGGGCGGTCACAGGCCAGCGCCTCCCCAAGGATGCTGAGAGAGCCTCTGAGCCCCTGGGAAGCCAGGTCCAGGTGCACTGGGGGGTCACACCTGTCTCTGGATTTCTCCCATTGAAATGCAAATACTTTTTGACCCTCTGAGGCCAGTCTAATGCTAAAGAAGTATTCTTTAAGTCCAACCAAGTGAACTCCTCTGGCAATAACCCCAACTGCGAGCACAAGTCAGATGCAAGTGGGTGCAAAGTCGCGCAAGCCCTGCACTGGCCTGGGCGGAAATATAGTCTTTAGTTCCTGGTTAGGGAAGGTCTTTACCCTCCTTCGAGAGGGATGATGAGAACCTGGATAACCCTGCCTGAGGCAGTTTTAGCTCTGCCTCCCGGGTTCAAGCAATTCTCCTGCCTCAGCCTCCCGAGTAGCTGGGACTACAGGCAAGAGCCACCATGCCCAGCTAATTTTTGTATTTTTTAGTAGAGACAGGGTTTCACCATGTTGGCCAGGATGGTCTCGATCTCTTGACTTTGTGATCCGCCCGCCTCGGCCTCCCAAAGTGCTGGAATTACAGGCGTGAGCCACCGCACCCAGCCCAGAAACCCTTTCGTATGTGATTTCTAAAACTCTAAACCTGAAACCTTGTTACATGTAATTCCTAAAGCTCTAAATTCAAAACCCTTTCACTCGTGATTTCCAAGGCTGTAAACCTAAGATTCTTCCACGTGTAATATCAAGAGTGTGAGACTATATAAAGGCAGAATCTTCCTTTATTAGACGAGCTGGGTTTTAGACAAATCATCCTCCAGCTCCCGGCCGTAATAAACCCCTTTCCTCCCAAATTCGGTGTTCGAGAGCTCGGTTTCTCGAGGTTGCTCCTGCTACACTGAGAAAGAGAGGATTTCACCCTTAGAGATGTGTGGGGGCAGGCTGTCTATTAATACTGCCCCTGCTGGCGTCATGGCCCGGGCCTGGGGCAGAGCTGGACTCCACTGTTGGAGGGGAGAGCTGTGTTTCGGAGGGGGAACACTATACACTTTATTAGCAAGAAAGTTTAGAAGGGTAATAGTGTGAGTTTGAGGTTGCAGGGAGCTGTGATCACACCACTGCAAAGAAAAGAATGATAAAAAGACAAGAAAAGAGGGCTGGGCACAGTGGCTCACACCTGTAATCCCAGCACTTTGGGAGGCTGAGGCAGGAGGATCGCTTGAAGCCAGGAGTTTGACCAGCCTGGGTAACACAGTGAGACCTCATCTCTACCAAAAAAAAAAATAATAATAAATAAATGTAGGGCTGAGTGCCCCACAGGGTCGTGGGGTGAGCCTTACACTGTGCTGAGGCACAGGATCCGAGAAATAAAGAGACAGGACGCAGAAGTACAAGAAAAACACAGCTGGGCTCAGGGGGCCACGCCACCTATAAGCAGAGTCAAGCGAGGCCCTGAATGTCCAGAAGCACAAGTATTTATTGTGTATAGATTAGGGGGCAGGGCAGTGAGTGAAATCATCTTTAAGGATAGTGATAGGGTCATGAGCAATAAAATATGGGGTCCATCCCCATTAGGTCGCCTAGGCCAGGAAGTGGACAGTGCGCAGCAAGGGGCCCATTCCCATCAAGGCAAGGGCCGTGTGCAGTAAGGGGTCCACCCCCATTAGGTCACCGAGGCTTGGAGGTGGGCCGTGCACAGTGAAGAGGGTGCAGTGTGCAATACTTCTAACTATGGGCAAACTACTTCTAAGATTTATAGGAGGATGCCGTAAGTCACATAGCAGCGACAGAGCTGTCAGGGTTACCGCCACCTTCTGGCAGCTTCCAATAAGTTCTATGGGAAAATGCTTTTCGAGCAGCATGGTAGCAAGAGCTGATAAAGTTCACAGTCACCAAGGTGGATTGCCGGTCTGAGGGCAGCCTTTCACAAGAATTGGAGCAAGGTCCTACAACTCTTTTATCAGGAGGAGTGGCTCTTGCCCCAAGCCTGCCATACAGCGGGTATCTTTACGATACTGAACGCTGCCGCCTGGGCCATGGATTCTTGTCCTGGTATAACTGTTTTCCCTTAAATCATGCTCTGCACTGTGTCTGCTCTAGGCATTCCTCCGATTATAGGATAAGATATAATTATAGGTATATATGTAGGGAAATATTCTTTAGGCACTCATATTATCAACTATTATATGATTATATATAGAGGATTATAAAGGGATTCTTCAAGCCCTATTTCTATAAACTAATATATGATTATGTAAAGGATTATATAAAAGGAAATAGCTGAGTAGTAACACTATAAACTGAGATATTCTTCAAGCCCTAACGGTGCCAGGGTTCTGCTTAGCTCTCATTCCTCCGTGCCTATATGGAGGGTTACCCACAAATAAATTAGCTAGGCATGGTGGTCCACACCAGTAGTCCTGGCTACTCAGGCAGCTGAAGAATCCCTTGAGACTTGGAAGGTTGAGGCTGCAGTGAGCTGTGACAGTCACTGCACTCCAGCCTGGGTGACAGAGTGAGATCCTATCTCTAAATTCTGCAAATTCTGAGTATAGCTCAATGAATTTCCACAAAGGTTAAAAGGTGAACCAGCACCCACATCAAGGAACAGAGAATACCAGCCCCCCATAACTCCCCCTCACACCCCTTTAAATCACTTGTCCCAAAGGGTGACCACTCTTCTGACTCCCATATTTAAGATTAGTTTTGAGGGCTGGGCATGGTGGCTCATGCCTGTAATTCCAGCATTTCGGGAGGCTGAGGCAGGCAGATCACCTGAGATCAGATGTTTGAGACCAGCCTGGCCAACACAGTGAAACTCCGTCTCTACTAAAAATACAAAAATCAGCTGGGTGTGGTGGCAGGTTCCTGTAATCCCAGCTACTCAGGAGGCTGAAGTAGGAGGATTGCTTAAATCCGCGAGGCAGAAGTTGCGGTGAGTTGAGATTGCGGCACTGCGCTCCAGCCTGGGCAACAGAGCAAGACTCTGTCTTGGAAAAAAAAAATTAGTTTTGCGTGTTTGGTTTGATACTTTACACAGGTGGAATCCTACAACATTATTCTTTCGTATCTAGCTTTTTTTTTTTTTTTTTCTGACACAAGTTCTCACTATGTTGTCTAGGCTGGAGCTTTGAACTCCTGGGCTCAAGCAATTTTCCCACCTCAGCCTCCCGAGTAACTGGGACCCCAGGTGCACGCCACCAAGCTCAGCTAATTTTTCTTTTTCTTTTTTTTTTCACCATGTTGGCCAGGACGGTCTTGATCTCCTGACCTCGTGATCCACCCACCTCGGTCTCCCAAAGTGCTGGGATTACAGGCGTAAGCCACTGTGCTCAGCCCGTCAGCTAATTTTTCTTACTTTTCATAGAAACGGAGTCTTGCTATATTGCCCAGGCTTGTCTCCAACTACTGGGCTCAAGTGATCCTTCTGTCTCGGCCTCCCAAAGTGCTGGGACTAGCAGTGTGAGCCACTACACCTGGCCCATATCTGGCTTGTTTTCCTCAGCGCTAGGTTGTGAGTTGCGTGTTACTGTAGTTCATTCTCACTGCAGTATAGTATTGTATTACGTTAATAAATGACAATTTGTTTTCCATTCTACCATTGACAGACATGTGGGTTGTTTCCAGTTTGGAAATATTACTAATGCTGCTATGAATATTCTACTATGTATCTTTTGGTGGACACATGAACATGCTTTTGTTTTTGTTTTTTTGAGATGGAGTTTCGCTGTTGTTGCCCAGGCTGGAGTGCAGTGGCGCAATCTTGACTCACTGCAATCTCCGCCTCCCAGGTTCAAGGGGTTCTCCTGCCTCAGCCTCCTGAGTAGCTGGGATTACGACACCTACCACCACACCTGACTAATTTTTTGTATTTTTAGTAGAGATGGGTTTTCACCATGTTGGCCAGGCTGGTCTCAAATCCTGGCCTCAGGTGATCCACTGCCTTGGTCTCCCAAAGTGCTGGGGTTACAGGCGTGAACGTGCCTGGCCATAAACACGTTTCTGATGGGTATGTGCCTGGGAGCAGAATTGCTGGATTATAGAGCATGCAGATGTTTGGCGTCAGTCAGTCCTGCCAGTAGTCTTCCACTGCCACTGGCAGTATGACGTCCCATGCCCACTAATATTTGGTGTTTTCCATCTTTTCCCATTATAGGCATTCTGGTGAGTGGGTGAATAGTGGCACCTTGTGGTTTAAATTTGCATTTCTCTGATGACTAATAAAATCAAAATGCTTTTTATATTCACCACATGGGTTTCCTTCTCGTAAAGTGTTTACATCTCAGCCATTGTCTTCCTTTTTCTTTGTCTTCCTTTTTCTTTTTTGAATGCAGTGGTGCCATCATAGCTCACTGCAGCCTCCACCTCCTGGCCTCAAGTGATCCTCCCGCCTCAGCCTTTCATGTAGTTGTGACCATAGATGCCTGCCACCAAGCCGGGCTATTTTATTTTTTTAAAAAAAGAGATGGGGTCTTGCTTTGTTGGCCAGGTTGATCTTGAACTCCTGGCCTCAAGCGATCATCCTGCTTTGGCCTCTCAAAGTGCTAGGATTATACGTGTGAGCCACCATGCCCAGCCCCAGCTAATTTAAAAAAAAATTTTTTTTGGCCTGGTGTGGTGGCTCATGCCTGTAATCCCAGCACTTTGGGAGACCGAGGTGGGTGAATTACCTGAGCTCAGGAGTTCGAGACCAGCCTGGCCAACATGGTGAAACCCCATCTCTACTAAAAATACAAAACTTAGCCAGGCATGGTGGCATGCACTGTAATCCCAGCTACTTGGAAAGCTGAGGCAGGAGAATCGCTTGAACCCAGGAGGCGGAGATTGCAGTGAGCTGAGATTGCAACATTGCACTCCAGCCTGGGCAACAGAGTGAGACTCCATCTCAGAAAAAAAGAAAAAAAAAAAGAGTGTGAACTAATTTGGAAATAGGGTTTTGCAGAACTAATTAGTGAAGAGGGGGACATGCTGGATTAGAGTGGGCTCTGAATCCAGTATGTCTTTATAAGAAGGCCATGTAGGGTGGTGGCTCACCGCTGTAATCCCAGCACTTTGGGAGGTGGAAGGATGGCCTCTGCCACTTCACTCCAGCCTGGGTGACAGAGCGAGACTCAATCTCAAATGGAAAAAAAAATTAAAGAAAGGAAAGAAGAGAAACAGCCTAAACAAGAGAACATCCTTGGTCAGGCACAGTGGCTCACGTCTGTAATCCCAGCACTTTGGGAGGCCGAGGCAGGCGGATCATCTGAGGTCAGGAATTCAAGACCGGCCTGATCTACATGGAGAAACCCCTATCTCTACAAAAACACAAAAATTAGCCAGGCATGATGGTGGGTGCCTAATCCCAGCTACTCAGGAGGCTGGGGTGGAAGAATCACTGGAACCCAGGAGGCGGAGGTTTCGGTGAGCCGAGATGGCGCCATTGCACTCCAGCCTGGGTAATGAGAGCAAAACTCCATCTCTAAAAAAAACACCAAAAAAACCCCACAAGCCAAGCCAGTAGTGTGGGGTGCAGCCCTCAACCAGTGACAGCAGGGAACTGGGGGTACCTGACCCCCGTGCTGAGACTCCCAGCTATGAGGTCTGCCCTGCACAGGCTTCCAAAACTCCTTCGCTGCCCACGTAATGACCTGCTTGAAAACTCCCCTTGCATAGGCACCTCTGGCTCCCTGCCTCAGTTTCCCCTCCTCTACCGGGGCTCTTCTGAAATCACCTCCCGAATTAATGACTTGCACCAGAATACCTGTCTCAGGGTTGGCCAGAGGAACTGAAATGAAAACAACAGATTTCAAATCTGCCTACTCCTCAATTTCCTTTATCTTCCAAAAGAAAAAAAGACAAGTTAGACATTTTTGTAAAGAACTGGGTCAATAGGTAGAAGAAATAGGAATACAGATTTCAGTCAAAAAAGAGTTTTTTTTC
>NW_022440548.1:0-6877 GCF_009761245.1 Sapajus apella
TTGGAAATCCACCTTCCAGAAGTTTCCACTATCCAGAAGTTTCTGCTGTTGCAGCTCTGGGATGGGGAGGGGCATTTGCAGGAAGGGACAATTGAGAGGGGCCTCTTCTCCCTGCCATGGAGACACGGAGGCTGCCTGTGTTTCATGGGACCCCACTCTTCAGATCCAGAAGACACTGAAAAGAAACTCAGGGCTTTGAACCTGGGCTGGGTCTCCTGGGGCCGGGCGGCTGTTACCTCTTGCTGAGAGGATCCACACACTCAAGGCAGCACCTCACACGGCGGGTCACCTCAACTTCCCATGATGTCTGCGAGGCTTTTTCCTGTCTTCTTATGACCAAGAAGACTATGTGATTTATAAACTCCATGTAAAGAAAACCTGAAAGCCGTGTTCAAAGAAATGCCCTTGAGCAAGAAGGGCAGCCATGGGCGTGGCAGGTGGGGCCTGTGGGGCAGCTGTGGGCGTGGCAGGTGGGGCCTATGGTGCCTGAGGTCATGGCAGGTGGGGCCTGAGGGGTAGCCATGGATGTGGCAGGTGTGGCCTGTGGTGCCTAAGGTTGTGGCCGGCAGCCCCCGGAAACGGCTCCATTCCAAGGACATCTTAAGGCCAGTAGAACCATTTACACGGCAGAGGCCACACCCTGAGAGTGGTAGTTTCCATAGAGCTGGACATGTCCACAGGACCACAGAGGGCAGGGTCAGAGCTGAGCGGTGGGTGAAGGAAAGAGCGGGCAGGGATCATTCTCTGGGGGAGGCCTGGATCTGGGCCTGAGCAGAGCCACTGTGGACCAAACACAAGCAGCTACCAAAGCCAAACCAGATTCCTGGATCCAGCTGATGCCCTTGGAATCCACAGAGCCTTTCTCACACGGTTTTCATTTTGCCCGGCATGGATCAAGATTGTTAGTCTACAAATGTTCAAGGGCTCATTTCAAGGCCACAATCCATCAACACAGCCAGCCAGGCTCCTGCTATCCCAGGTCCATTTTCTTACTGTAACTTGGCCTGCAGTCCCTGAGATGGGCAGGTGTGAGCAGAGTGGTCCTGAGATGGGCAGGTGTGAGCTGAGCCGTCCTGAGATGGGTGGGTGTGAGCAGAGCCGTCCTGAGATAGGCGGGTGCTAGCAGAGCTGGCAGGAGGGCAGCCTCTACTTGCGAGAAACACCTGTGCCTCACTGGGCAGATGGCAGGTGCGGCCCACATAGCCTGCAGGTGGGAGGCGGATGGGGCCAGCTCAGAGGTCAGGCGTGGAAAGTCACACAGAGGGTGGCATCCACTCACTCCCCTCGCAGTCCTCTCAGCTGGACAGAGACACACACCGACACTCTCATGCCAATTCACACACAGCATACTCACTTCACACACTCAAACTCACACATGGGCTCTTGCACACATCACACCTCATTCACACGCATGCACACTCACATGATACGTGCAAAATCCTTGTGTTCCAGTGGAGGATGCGAGGATGCAGAGGTGTGGGCTACCCGTCCCACCGTGTGTGTTCAGGTGTGTCTGTTTCTCCTCCACGCCAGGTCCTCACTCTGCTGCCCCTCCCCCATTTTGTGGCTGGGAAATTGTGATCGCTGTTATTTTTCTCATTAGTCACAGCGGGAACCCACACGTCTCTGCAACACACCCATTCATGCAGTCATGAGGACGTCACTTCAGCAGCCTGGAGGAGGATGTTGCTTCAGCAGCTTGGAGGAGGATGTCACTTCAGCAGCTTGGAAGAGGATGTCACTTCAGCAGCTTGGAGGAGGATGCTGCTTCAGCAGCTTAGAGGAGGTCACTTCAGCAGCTTGGAGGAGGACGTCACTTCAGCAGCTTGGAGGAGGATGTTGCTTCAGCAGCTTGGAGGAGGATGTCACTTCAGCAGCTTGGAGGAGGACGTCACTTCAGCGGCCAGGAAGAGGATGTCGCTTCAGTGGCCAGGAGGAGGATGTTGCTTCAGCCGCCAGGAGGAGGACATCAACATGCAGCCTTGACTTCCTGCAGGGCATTCGCCAGCTCCCATGGCTGCTGGGCCATGGTTGGGGCCTCGTCACCCCCTGACTGAAGCCCCACCCCCACCACACCCCTCACCGGAGCAGCCCCAACTCACAGGCTGTTAGTCGTCACCATCAAGCACACCAGATATTGTAAAATGATATTTCTAAGCCAGGCACAGAAAGACAAATGCGGCACTCCCTCACTTATCAGATTTAAACATTGGAACAATTGAATCCATGGCCATGGGAAGTGGAAGGACGGCTGCCAGAGGCTGGGCAGGGCAGCGGGGCAGGGGAGGTGGGGTGGTTGCAGGTGAATGATTAAGACCTAGTGTTTGATAGCACAACGGGGGCCATAGTCAAGAATAACTCGACTGCACATTTTAAAACAACACAGGGAGTGTAGTTGGGTTGTTTGTGACTCAGTGGGTGAGTGCTTGAGGGGGTACGGACACCCCGTTCTCCATGACATGCTTGTTTCACATGGCACGCCTGTATGCAAACATCGCACACACCCCGTAAATATATGCATCGATGGACCGACAGCGTTTAAAAAAGTCATTTACCAAAGGGTAAAAGTGGAGGACCCTTGGGTTCATGCAGCTTCTCTTCCGTGCCTTTTTTTTTTTTTTTTTTTTGAGATGCACTTTCCTCACTGGTATTGTGGACACCAGATGTCTGCTCAGGACAAGATTCTGCCATTTTTCTCCACTCCTGCCTTCAGGCGAGGCTCTCAAAACACACATGTTTTGTGGTGTTTCGGTGACATGCTGACATTTTTCCAGAGGACTTTGAACGATGGTAAGAAATCAATGCATGACATACAAATTAACACAACTTTGGGGAAGGAGAGACAGCAGATTATGCTTTTAAAAAATTTCATGATTTTATATATTTATTTTCTTTTTAGAAGATATTTTTTACTTGAGATATGTGACTCAAGCACTGTTAAAAATGCAACAAAATCGTAAGAGTTTGGTAGTTCAAAAATAATGTAGACATAAAATTCTAGTGCCTCTACACTTGGACAGTTTTAATTTTTTTATTTGGTAAATTTGGTTACAGAAACCAAGTGATTTTTCAGGCGCACACAGTTTTCAGCACTTGGCAGGAGCTAGAAATGAACATTTCTAGGATTTTGCATTGTGCAGACCTTCAGGGCATGTGTTCCTGTGTCTGTGAATGTATGTATACACATATGCGCAGACGTGTTTGTGTGTGTATGAATATGGATCATGTGTGTGTTATTCATGGATTGCCTTTGCTAAATATCAGATCATGTAGTGATTCCAAAGGAGTTTTGAGCATGTGTTTATTCTGTCTTATTTTTTTGAGCACAGCAGTAGGACAATGTCCTTTTTAAATTGTTGTGTGAGACGTCACATGGATGACTGTAACACGTAGCATGCGTGACGTATGTGATTTATAGAAAGAAAACCAGATGAAAATAAAGTAGAATAAAACTGGCACAAATGACCCCACATCACACCTGAAACGCACTCTGTGGCCCCACTGAGGGCTTCAGGTGCTCGGCATTTGGGGAGACCTGGAAGGTCCCAGCTGTGAACATCTCTATGGCCCTGTGACTTGGTTCCCCACATTGCTCAGACACCCACGCCTCCTGTTACTTTACCTTAAGGCTTGACTTATTTTTAAGCTGTTAAAGTTAAACCCATGATCAGTGAGTGCCACTCTGTGGGAGTCATGTGTATGAGGTGGGAATTTCCACAGGCAGCTGAGAGAGGACGAAGCAGTGAACATTTCCCGAATCCTGGTGTTGGATGCCTCCATGCAGGCAAAAGGGTTGTTCCCAAGAGGAGAAGAATGAGCTCATTTGTGGAAGAAATGATCATTGCCTGAGCACGATACAGGCCTTCTGGAGCAGTGCTGGGTCCAGGGAGTGTTTATTAAATGCCATTTATGTGACAAGTACAAAGCTAAGGGCTATCCAGTCTGTGGAGAATAAATCTTCTTCCTGCCTTGCAGGCTGACAAAGTCAAATCATTAGTGACCATTCATGCAAGGAAGGTGAAGCTGTCTCATCAAATGTACATAAATCCTGTGGCTTTATGCCACAGGCAGCCTTGGAGGTAGGTCCTGGTGGGAAACAGTGACAGACCCGGGATGATTCCCAGGGGTCCTGTGAGGAAGTGGTGGCTGAGGGCTGGAAGGAGGCGGGAGAGGGAGCTTGTTCACTTGCAGCTCCAGGGTGGCTGCAGGCGTCCAGGTGGGAGTGTGCCTGGGAACATGGGTGCCACCCACTGGCAGCTGCTGCTCTAGAGATGGCCATGGGCGCCTCTGGGAACCCAGAGTGACCCACAGTTTTTACCACCTGGCTTCACAGATGGGATCTAGGACTTGGGTGTTAAACCACTTGGTGTGGCCCCATGACTGCCAGGTGGGAGAGCTGGATTCAAATCCCAGAGGGAGTTCACCTCCACCTTCTGCCACCTTAGCCCCGACCCGCTGCCTCTCCACCCTGGAGACGGTGAGAGGGAAGAACTTCAGAGAGGAAGGTGGGTGGGTGTGGCCCTTCATCCCGGGGTCTGAGGCCTCCTTCCTCCCCTGTGACATGTAACCCCAGGGCCTGCAGGTGCCCAGATGGCCTAAGCTCATGGCATCCTATGGAAAAGCCTTGCCCAGATGTAGAAATCAGGTAGAGGACACTGGGATTCTAACAGTCGATGTCCTAAATCCACCTTTAACCTCCAGAAGTGCTGTCAGGCCCATTTGAAAAGGGAAGGAAAAGGCAGAAGTTCATGGTGGGGATACGGAGCCCCGTTGGGCACAGCCCGGCCACTGTCACCAGCCTCAGATGGCCACTGTGGCACTGGGACCCGTGCTTCTTGAAGGACAGATGTGTTCACTGAACCTCTGGAGACTGACAACTGGGACCCCTGCCTGGTGTCCTCTTCACAGCCTGGAGGCGCCTGGGTGATGCACTCCCAGCTCTTCCACTTTCTCTCTGGAGTTTTGTTCTCAGTTGTTGACTCAGTGAAGATGAATCCAGCCTTTTAGAGAATAAAAATCAACAGGGTTCGTCCCACCAGCCGACTAAGCAGAGAGAGCGTGCAGAAAAGTGAGAGGGACACAGATGCCCGGGGCGCTGAGTCTGCAGAATGTGAATTCAGCCTGCAGAGCTGAGATTGCTCAGATGCAGCAAAACTTGAAACACCACGGTTGAGTTTTCTTCTCAGTCAGGACAGACCCGAGATGCCCTTCCCCACTGAATTGCAGCCAGTGGTCTGCACTCTGGACAATGACCCTGGCTGAAGGGACGCCTTTGTCCTTGCCCCCCATGTGCAGTTAGACACACACTCACGTGTGACCCTATGTGAGGAGAAGAGAGGCTCAGAGCCCACAGGAGGGAGAGCTCAGTGGGAATCACTGGAGAGGAGGACTCAGCTCCCCGTGGCCCAGACCTGGCTGACCATGCGCTGGCCACTTTCTGCCTGTACTGGGGGACACAGGCAGGTAGTGTCTGCCCCACACCTGTCCAGCGGAGTCTTACTACCAAGCCTGCCCCAGGCTTACCTGCCCACTCTCAGGGGCTACAGCAGTGATCTGCCCACCCACTGTGAGCTGCTGGAGCCCGGCCGTGGCTCCCTCAGCCTCCAGACTGAAGCTTCCTTGTGTCATGTCAGCAGCAGGCTGGGTGCATGGTCCGTCAGGATGAAGAGTATTGCCTTGGAGGTATCTGGGCAGAGCGGAGGTCACATGGTCTGTCAGGATGAAGAGCATTGCCTGGATGCACCTGGGCAGAGTGGAGGTCACATGGTCCATCAGGATGAAGAGCATTGCCCTGGAGGTACCTGGGCAGAGTGGAGGTCACATGCCTGTGGAAGGCCCGGCTGCCCTGCAGACACACATGTGCCTATGTGGAGCTTGTGAGGATCACCGGGGACGTGCCTGCTCCTAGACACAGCCACTGAGCCTCCACTGTGCAGTGAGGACAGCTCAGATGAAGGGCTCAAACATGGCCTCAGGGGTGTGGCCTCCCACCAAGCCAGGCATGCCAGGAAAGGGAGGGCTTCAGCCTGCTATCGGGGCCTGGGCTGATGACACAGGAACCCTGGACATGCCGGTGGGCCCAGAGCAGTTATCCTGAAGCACCATGGTCAGAATGTCTCTGTGCTGGCAGCTCGGCTGCTGGTTGCTCCCCCCCAGCCAAGGCGGCCTTCCTCCCTCAGGCCTTGCTCACTCCAGACAGATTTCTTCCTGACTCTGGCCTCTACCTCCCCTGTCCAGAGCATTCATTTGGGAAAACATAGAATTGTAAATTCACTCTGCCCCTTCGAGGTATAAATTTTCTTCCAGCGGCTTGCCAGTTCCACAGCCCAGGAAATGTCCTTCTCCAGGCCTGGGAGCTGCCTTGGAAAATGAGACATCAAGAACGAAAGGGCCCGGCCCCCAGGCCATGAGGGAGGGCAGGAGCCTGACTCCACCGAGGAGGGTTAGGGGGCTGGCCCCTTGCTGAAGCCTCCGTGGCTCTCCCCTCTTCCTGGCAGCCCCTGAGGCCCCTCAGCACTCCTTCCATGTGCTGCAGAGGAGCTGGTACTCTCCCATAGCGAAGTGGTCTTAAAGCCTTTCTTGCTTGTTTAGAACCATCTGATGCAATTTGTGGCACCCCAATTACTTGTTCTCATAAGAGACCTTGCATCAGGTGGTCATCCCCAGCCTGTGGGTGGAGACGGGGTCCTGAAGCCCACCTGCATCAGTCACCAGGGTGTGCACGGAGAGAGTTTCGGGGTCACCATAGAACAATCCACTCAACACTCAGGAATAAAGGAAACATGAAAACAACCACTCCTACAAAATTAAAAAATAATGGTACATGGAATGGCACCTAAAGGAAGAGTGTGATAAATATAAATGAGAATATTGGGTG
>NW_022440549.1:0-1378 GCF_009761245.1 Sapajus apella
GTTTTTGTTTTAGAGCCAGATATTTCTTATGACTCCCTATAATCCCATTCCCTTAGGAATATCCAAACGCAGCTTTTAGAAAAAACGTGTTTCTAACTCGGTGAATCTAAACATAGATGCAACTTCCTAAGTTGAACGAATACACAGCAGAGCAGTTTGAACGTGACGTTTCTTGTGTGGTGTAAACGCAATATTACCGTTATTTCTTAGGTGCCTGTATATGGCTGCAAATATCTCTTTCTAGATTCTCAAAAGACAGAGTTTCTGAATAGCTACATTGACACATTTGTTTAACTCTGTAGGTTGAATTTACACCTTGACAATCATTCTGCTAGATAGCTCCGTTTTTGTTTCAGAGCCAGATATTTCTCATTAAACCCTATACTAACATTCAATCAGGAACAGAAAAACGCAGCTTTGAGAAGAAACATGTTTCTACCTCGCTGAATCTAAACACAGATGCAACTTCCTAAGGTGAACGAACACACAGCAGAGCAGTTTGAAAGAGAGGATTCTCCTGTGGTTTAGACGCGAACTTTCCTCTAATACTTATGAGTCGGTATATGGCTGGAAAGATCTCTTTCTAGATTCTCCAAAGAAAGGGTTTCCGAACTGCTACATTCACACATCTGTTTAACTCTGTAAGCTGAATATACACCTTGACAATCATTTTGGTACATAGCTCCGTTTTTGTTTTAGAGGCAGATATTTCTCATACACCCTATACTCCCATTCACTCAGGAATATCCAAACGCATATTTTAGAAGAAACGTGTTTCTACCTCGCTGAATCTAAACATAGATGCAACTTCCTAAGGTGAACGACCACATAGCCGAGCTGTTTGAAAGAGACATTTCTCCTGCAGTTTACACACAATCATACCGCTAATTCTTATGTGTCTGTATATGGCTGGATATATCTCTTTCTAGATTCTCCAAGGAAAGGGTTTCTGAACTGCTACATTCACACATCTGTTTAACTCTGTAAGTTGAATATACACCTTGACAATCATTCTGCTGGAAAGATCCGTTTTTGTTTTAGAGCCAGATATATCTCATTACACACTATACTCCCATTAACTCAGGAATATCCAAACGCATCTTTTAGAGGAAACATGTTTCTAAATCGCTGAATCTAAACATAGATGCAAGTTCATAAGGTGAACGCACACACAGCAGAGCAGTTTGAAAGAGACGTTTCTCCTCTGGGTTATACGCGATCTTAACGCTAATTCTTATGTGTCTGTGTATGGCTGGAAATATCTCTTTGTAGATTCTCCAAAGAAACGGTTTCTAAACTGCTACATTCACACATCTGTTTAACTCTGTAAGTCGAATATACAGTTTGACAATCATTCTGCTAGACAGCTCCGTTTTAG
>NW_022440549.1:1388-6877 GCF_009761245.1 Sapajus apella
AACTGCTACATTGACACATCTGTTTAACTCTGTAATTCGAATATACACCTTGACAATCATTCTACTAGATGGTTCTGTTTTTGTTTTGGAGCCAAATGTTTCTCATTAGACGGTATACTCCTTTTCACTGAGGAATATCCGAACGCAGCTTTTACAAGAAACGTTTCTCTAACTCGCTGAAACTAAACCCAGATGCAACTTCCTAAGGTGAACGAGCACACAGCAGAGCAGGTTGAAAGAGACGTTTCTCTTGAGGTTCAATGCGATCTTACCGCTAATTCTTATGTGTCTGTATAAGGCTGGAAATATCTCTTTCTAGATTCTCTAAGGAAAGGGTTTCTGAACTGCTACATTCACACACCTGTTTACCTCTGTAAGTTGAGTACACACCTTGACAATCATTCTACTAGACAGCTCCGATTTTGTTTTAAAAGCAAATATTTCTCATTACACACTGTACTCCCATTCACTGAGGAATATTCAAACGCAGCTTTTAGAAGAAACGTTTTTGCACCTCGCTAAATCTAAACATAGATTCAACTTCCTAAAATGAACCAACACACAGCAGAGCAATTTGAAAGAGTAGCTTCTCCTGTGGTTTAGATGCTTGATTACCGCTAATTCTTATGTGCCTGTATATGGCTCAAAATATCTCCTTGTAGATTCTCCAAAGAAAGAGTTTCTGAACTGCTGCATTCACACATCTGTTTAACTCTGTAAGGTAAATATACACCATGACAATCATTCTACTAGATGGTTCCGTTTTGGTTTTAGAGCCAGGTAATTCTCATTACACATTATACTCCCATTCACTCAGGAATATCCAAACGCAGCTTTTAGAAGAAAAGCGTTTCTAACTCACTGAATCTGAACACAGATGAAAGTTCATAAGGTGAACGAACACACAGCAGACCAGTTTGAAAGATACGTTTCACCTGTGGTTTAGATGCGATCTTATGGCTAATTCTTATGTGTCTGTGTATGGCTGGAAATATCTCTTTCTAGATGCTCCAAAGAAAGGGTTTCTGAACTGCTACATTCACACATCTGTTTACCTCTGTAAGTCTAATATAAACCTTGACAATCATTCTGCTAGATAGCTCCGTTTTTGTTTTAGAGCCAGGTATTTCTCATTACACCCTACACTAACTTTCACTCAGGAATATGCAAACGCAGTTTTTAGAAGAAACGTGTTTCTAACTCGCTGAATCTAAACATAGATTGAGCTTCCTAAGATGAGCGAACACACAACGGAGTCATTTGAAAGATACGTTTCTCCTATGGTTTAGACGCGATCTTACCGCTAATTCTTATGTGTCTGTATATGGCTGGAAATATCTCTTTCTAGATTCTCCAAAGAAAGCGTTTCTGAACTGCTACATTCACACATCTGTTTAACTCTGTAGGTTGAATATACACCTTGACAATCATTCTGCTCGATAGGTCCGTTTTTGTTTTAAAGCCAGATATTTCTCATTACGCCCTATATTCCCATTCACACAGGAACATCCAAACGCAGCTTCTGGAAGAAACGTGTTTCTAACTCGCTAAATCTAAACATAGATGCAACATCCTATGGTGAACAAACACACAGCAGAGCAGTTTGAAGGGGACGTTTCTCCTGTGATTTATACGCGATCTTTCTGCTAATACTTATGTGTCTGTATATGGCTGGAATTATCTTTTTCTTGATTCTCCAAAGAAAGGGTTTCTGAACTGCTACATTCAGACATCTGTTTAACTCTGTAGGTTGAATGTACACCTTGACAATCATTCTGCTAGATAGTTCCGTTTTTGTTTTAGAGCCAGATATTTCTCATTACACCCTACCCTCCCATTCACTCAGGAATATTCAAGCGCAGCTTTTAGATGAAACGTGTTTCTAACTCGCTGAATCTCAACATAGATGCAACTTCCTAAGGTGAACGAACACACAGCAGAACAGTTTGAAAGAGACGTTTCTCCCGTGGTTTAGATGCGATCCTACCACTAATGCTTATGGGGCTGTATATGGCTGGAAATATCTCTTTCTAGATTCTCCAAAGAAAGAGATTCTGAACTGCCACATTCACATATCTGTTGACCTCTGTACATTGAATATACACCTTGACAATCATTCTGCTAGATAGCTCCATTTTTGCTTTAGAGCCAGAGATTTTTCATTACACACTATACTCCCATTCACTCAGGAATATCCAAACGCAGCTTTTAGAAGAAACGTGTTTCTAACTCGCTGAGTGTAAATGTAGATGCAACTTCCTAAGCTGAAGGAACACACAGAAGTGCACTTTGAAAGAGACGTTTCTCCTGTGGTTTACACGGGATCTTACCGCTAATTCTTATGAGTCTGTATATGGCTGGAATTATCTCTTTCTAGATTCTCTAACGAAAAGGTTTCTGAACTGCTACATTCACACATCTGTTTACCTCTGTAAGTTGAATATACACCTTGACAATCATTCTACCAGATAGCTCCGTTTTTGTTTTAAAGCCAAATATTTCTTTTTACACCCTATTCTCCCATTCACGGAGGAATATTCAAACGCAGTTTTTACGAGAAACGCGTTTCTAACTCGCTGAATCTCAACATAGATGCATTTTCCTAAGGTAAATGAACACACAGCAGAGCAGTTTGAAAGAGACTCTTCTCCTGTGGTTCAGACGCGATGATATCTCTAATTCTTATGTGCCTGTATATGGCTGGAGATATCTCCTTCTAGATGCTTCAGAGAAAGGTTTTCTGAACTGCTAGATTCACACATTCGTTTAACTCTGTAAGTTGAATATACATCTTGAAAATCATTCTGTTAAATAGCTCCGTTTTTGTAATGAGCCAGATATTTATCATTACACCGTACACTCGCATTCACGCAAGAATATCCAAACGCAGCTTTTAGAAGAAACGTATTTCCAACTTGCTGAATCTAAACATAGATGCAACTTCCTAAGGTGAACGAACACACAGCAGAGCAGTTTGAAAGAGACGTTTCTCCTGTGGTTTGGAAGCGATCTTACCGCTAATTCTTATGTCCCTGTATATTGCTGGAAATCTCTTTCTATATTCTCCAAAGAAAGGGTTTCTAAACTGCTACATTCACACATCTGTTTAACTATGTGTGTTGAATATACACCTTGACAATCATTCTGCTACAGAGCTCCATTTTTGTTTTACAGCCAGATATTTCTCATTACACTGTATACTCCCATTCACTGGGGAATATCCAATCGCAGCTTTTAGAAGAGACGTGTTTCTAACTCGCTGAATCTAAACCTAGATTCAGCTTCCTAAGGTGAACGAACACACAGCAGGGCAGTTTGAAAGAGACGTTTCTCCTGTGGTTTACACGCGATCTTAACGGTAATTCATATGTGTCTGTATATGGCTGGAAATATCTCTTTCTAGATTCTCCTAAGAAAGGGTTTCTAAACTGCTACATTCACACTTCTGTTTAACTATGTAAGTGAATATACACCTTGACCATCATTTGCCACATAGCTCCGTTTTTGTTTTAGAGCCAGATATTTCTCATTACACCCTATATTCCCATTTACTCAGGAATATCCATACGCAGCTTTTAGAAGAAACGTGTCTCTAACTCTCTGAATCTAAACACAGATGCAACTTTCTAAGGTAAAAGAACACACAGCAGAGCAGTTTGAAAGACGCATATCTCTGGTGTTTTACACGCGATCTTACAGCTAATTCTTAAGTGTCTGTATATGGCTGGAAATATCTCTTTCTAGATTCTACAAAGATAGGGTTTCTGAACTGCTACATTCACACATCTGTTTATCTCTGTAAGTTGAATATACACCTAGACAATCATTCTTATTGATAGATCCGTTTTTGTTTTTGAGGCAGATATTTCTCATTACACCTTATACTCCTATTCACTCAGGAATATCCAAACTAAGCTTTTAGAAGAAAGGTGTTTCTAACTCGCTGAATCTATCAACAGAGGCAACTTCCTTAGGTGAACGAAAACACAGCAGAACAGTTTGAAAGAGACGTTTCTCCTGTGGTTTAGATGCGATCTTACCGTTAATTCTTATGTGTCTCTATATGGCTGGATATAACTCTTTTTGGATTCTCCAAATAAACGGTTTCTTAAATGCTACATTCACACATCAGTTTAACTCTGTAAGTTGAATATACACCTTTACAATAATTCTGCTAGATAGGTCCGTTTCTCTTTTAGAGGCAGATATTTCTCATTACACCTTATATTCCAATTCACTCAGGAGTATCCAAACGCAGCTTTTAGAAGAAAGGTATTTCTAACTCGCTGAATCTAAACATAGATGCAACTTCCTAAGGTGAAAGAACACAATGCAGAGCAGTTTGAAAGAGACGTTTCTCCTGTGGTTTAGACGCGATCTTCCCGCTAATTCTTATGTGTCTGTATATGGCTGGAAATACCTCTTTCTAGATCCTCCATAGAAAGGGTTTCTGAACTGCAACATTCACACGTCTGTTTAGCTATGTAAGTTGAATATACACCTTGAGAATCATTCTGTTAGATAGCTCCGTTTTTGTTTTAGAGCCAGATACTTCTCATTACACCCTATAAACCCATTAACTCAGGAATATCCATACGCAGCTTTAAGAAGAAAGGTGTTTCTAATTCGCTGAATCTTAACATAGATTCAACTTCCTAAGGTGAACAAACACACAGCAGAGCAGTTTTAAAGAGGTGTTTCTCCTGTGGTTTAGACTCGATCTTACCGCTAAGTTTTATGTGACTGTATATGGCTGGAAATATCTCTTTCTAGATTCTCCAAAGAAAGGGTTTCTGAACTGCTACGTTCACACGTCCGTTAAATTCTGTAAATTGAATATATACCTTGAAAATCATTCTGCTAGATAGCTCCATATTTGTCTTAGAGCCAGATATATCTCATTACACCTTATGCTCCCATTCAGTCTGGAATATCCAATCACAGCTTTTAGAAGAAATGTGTTTCTAACCCGCTGAATCTGAACAGAGATGCAAGGTCCTAAGGTGAACGAACGCACAGCAGACCAGTTTTTAAGAGACGTTTCTCCTGTGGTTTAGACCCGATCTTACCACTAATTCTTACATGTGTGAATATGGCTGGAAATATGTCTTTCTAGATTCTCCAAAGAAAGGGTTTCCGGACTGCTACACTCACACATCTGTTTACCTCGGTAATTTTCATATACACCTTGACAATCATTCTACTAGATAGCTCCATTTTTGTTTAAGAGCCAGATATTTCTGATTACATCCTATACTCCTATTCACTGAGGAATATCCAAACGCAGTTTTTAGAAGAAACGTGTTTCTAACTTGCTGAATCTAAACATAGATGCAACTTCCTAAGGTGAAAGAACACAACGCAGAGCAGTTTGAAAGAGACGCTTCTCCTGTGGTTTACACACGATCTTAACACGATTTCTTATCTGTCTGTATATGGCTGGAAGTATCTCTTTCTAGATTCTCCAAAGCAAGGGTTTCTGAACTGCT
>NW_022440550.1:0-6875 GCF_009761245.1 Sapajus apella
AGGGAGGTCTGCAGAGAGTCCACCACCCGTAGGTGGTTGCGCTTGGCCTGCTCCATCTCCTCGTCCTTCTCTGCCAGCTTCCGCTCGATCTCTGCCTTGATCTGGTTGAACTCCAGCTGGGCCCGGAGGATCTTGCCCTCCTCGTGTTCCAGGGAGGCCTAGGAAGGGGTGGGGGAGGGGATGTGGGCAGACAGTCAAGGCACAGGTCACGGTGGGGGTCTGTTCACAAATCGTGGATACAAAGTGAGTTCAAGAGCGGTATAAGTGGTTCAGTCAAGAAGCAGAAGGAGGAGGAAAAGAAAATCTAAGACAGAATAAAAATAAGCCTAAGAAAATGTGATTCAGGCCCTCACAGGGGAGAGCTAGCTATGAAGACGAGGAGGAAAATGAAGAGAAAGGTGTTGCCAAGGAAACAGAAGCAATCAGGTAGAGAGTATAAAAGAAAACAGAGGCAGGCAGAGGTGGGAACAGGGAGGCGTGTGGAAATGGGAAACTCAGCTAAGATGTAATGGGTAAAATGTTTATATAAAGGGAGTTCAGTGACTGGACATTCATTTACTCCATAAATCTTCATTGAATGCCTACTATGTGCCAGGCACTGTCCCAGGCTCTGGGTATGGGACAGTGAATAAAAGAGAGGGATGAGAACAGGAACCCAAAGCCTGGAGCTCAGTTCCCTGCACCCCATGCCCTGCACACACACACCTCGGCCTCCTCCAGGGCTGATTGCAGCTCTAGCTTCTCGGCCTCCAGCTGCTTTCGGACCTTCTCCAGCTCATGGATAGTCTTTCCACTGGACCCCAATTGCTCGGTCAAGTCGGAGATCTCCTCTGTGTGGGGAACATGGTGACTCGGTTGAGGGCTGCCGTGGTCCAGTGGAGTTGGAGGGACATGCCCCTTTGCCCAGACCCCTCTGGGAGTCCCTGGGTGGCACCACATGGGGACATTGCCAGTACAGCCCCTCCCCAGTCTCTCGGGCCCCCAGCATACCCTGAAGGTTCTTGTTCTCCCGCTTGAAGGTCTCCAGGTGCTCCAGGGACTCCTCGTAGGCGTTCTTGAGCTTGAAGAGCTCGGTGCTGAGGGAGCGTGCCTCCTTCTGCGAGGACTCCAGCTCCGACTGTGACTCCTCATACTTCTGCTTCCACTCAGCCAGGATCTGTCCAGGGACGAGGCTCACTCTTCAGCCCCCCAGCCTCAGCCACATATCCAGGGTCTGTCTCAGGACCTGCATGGGCTCAGCCCTCCT
This sequence comes from Sapajus apella, assembly GCF_009761245.1. NCBI lineage: Eukaryota > Metazoa > Chordata > Mammalia > Primates > Cebidae > Sapajus > Sapajus apella. The sequence continues at coordinate 1,247 of NW_022440550.1, forward strand.
CCCCTACCTCCAAGGGGGATGGCCTCGCCCTGAAGCCCTCACACCCCCTTGCCCTGCGTGCTGGCTGTGGCCCCCACCCACGGCCCACCTTGTCGAAGTTCCTCTGCTTCTTGTCCAGGGCTGCAGCGGCCGCATTGGAGCGCTCCACGTCCACCATCAGGTCCTCAATCTCGTTCTGTAGCCGGTGCTTGGTCTTCTCCAGCGAGGAGCACTTGGCGTTAACGGCCTCCACGGCCTCCTCAGCGTCCTGCAGCCGCTGGGCCAGCTTCTTCCTGCCCAGGGAAGGGTGGCAGAGGGTGGGGAGGATGGAGGGTGTGGATGGGGACAAGAGGAAACAACATGAGCCTTCCAGAAGACAATCCTTGAAACCTCAGAAGAATAGCTGGAGAAGCCTGAGGACAGGTGTCAGGGGCTGAGAATGGCAGGCAGAGGATCCCAGCAGGGCGCAGAGACCCAGGCCCCACTGACCCTGGGCCAGCCTCTGGCTGTGGACATGGGGGAGGTGTGGGCTTCCGCAGCCCTCCCCACCGCCTTCCCCTGCCACAGTGCCCTGCCCCAGACGGAAGCACTCTGCCCTCAGACAAACCTTTTGTTCGTCTTATATTCGGATCAGAAACATAATTCGAGCAAAAAGCTTCCCTGAGAGGAGAAGGTACTGGGGCCAGGGCAGAGTCCTGTGTGTCAAACATGAGCTAAGCGTCCCCTGTGTGGGATCTGCTGAGGCTGGGGGTGGGCTGAGTCCTGCCTGCAAAGGGGCTTCAGCCAGAAGGCGGGCTGCTCAGAACTCACTTGGCCTCCTCGAGCTCCTCAGTCCGCTGGATGGCATCCGTCTCATACTTGGTCCTCCACTGGGCCACCTCTGAGTTGGCCTTGGACAGGACGCGCTGCAGCTCGGCCTTGGCCTCCGTCTCCTCCTCGTACTGCTCCCGCAGCAGGTCACAGTCATGCCGGGCTGACTGCAGTGCGTGGGCCAGGGCGTTCTTTGCCTGGGGAGGGGTAGGCACCAGGAGGTGGGCTCAGCTTTCTCCATTAGGCAGCCCTATCCCTTACCATTCTCCTCAACCTAATCTCAACATCCTCCCTTGGCTTTATCCATGTCCAAATCCCCAGTGGACCTGGAATGGTTTATTGTTAGCTAATAACACAGAATGCCAATGCAGCACTGAACTATTTAAGAAAAGCTTCGTGGCCATTGGCCCTGAGCTCCTTCCCACACCAGGTATGGTCATTATCACTGGGGTTGGGAGAGGGAAACAGGCTCAAAAGGTTAGGGGACTTCCCCAAGATCACTGAGCTGTAAGAGCCAGGTTAGTGTTGAACCCTGGTGTTTTTTAAAACTCATATTCTTTCTCCTTTTTCATGAGCCCAGCAAAGTGCTAAGAATAGGCTCCAATTTAAATTCTTTCTCCAGTTTTCAGGTTGACCCATTTGTGTGGTCCCTACATCCCCTAGCTATGCCTAGGCAAGACCATCTCATGTCTCCCTAGTTCATTTCCTCTCCTCCTCCTCACACCCTGCCTCTTGCCCAGGGATGCAGCAGAAGGCAGAGGGCCTCAGCCTGGGGAGTAGAAGGCATGTGGCAGGGTTTGTGCTATGACTTCTTTTTAGAATTCTTGGAGAACTGTGGGTACACATAAGCCTTATTCCTGAGAAGGGGAGTGATGTCAATGCAAGGCTAGTTAGTGTGCTCCTTGCTTGGGCCAGGTGGCCCGAGGCTAGCCCTTACCTTAACCTCCTCTTCCAGCTGCCTCTTGAGGTCCTCCAGCTGCTGGGTGTAGGTGAGCTTGCCTCGAGTCAGCTGGGAGATCAGTGCCTCCTTCTCATCCAGCTGCCGGGACAGCTCACCTGGGGAAGCACCGTTTGAGATCAGCCACTCCTCTCTATCCCTACCTCCTCCCCTAGTACTCAGGCCCCATTCTCTGGAGAGACTCTGTGTCTGTGTGTGTGAGCAACCAAGGCTGGAGTGGCTCAGGAGGTTGGGGAGACAGGTGGGGTCCATGGAGCCCCTGCTGTAGGCTCACCATTCTCGGTTTGTAGCTTGGCCCGCTGGCTGGTGAGGTCGTTGACAGAACGCTGGGTTTCCTCCGCCTTGCTCCGGTGCTCATTCATCTGGTCTTCCAAGGTCCGGCACATCTTCTCCAGGTTAGCCTGAGAAGGGAAGGAGAGTTATATGATGGTTGGTGGGGGGAACTGAAGGAGGTGTAAGGGGTACAACTAAAGGAGAAAAGAGGGAAGGTGTGGAGGCAAGGAGGGCATCTGAGAACCAGGCAGAGGAAGGGAAGTGGGAAAATGAACCATGAAGGAAGAGAGAAGACATGGGGAGAAAGTGGAGATGGGAGGAGGAAGTTGGAGGAGGAGAGGCTGAGCAGAGCCTGCCTTGGCCTTGATGATCTGTTCCATGTTGGAGGTGACATCGTCCAGCTCCAGCTTGAACTCGCTTTTCTCCTTCTCCAGCTTCTGCTTCACCCGCTGCAGGTTGTCGATCTGCTCGCCCAGCTCGGCCACGCTGTCGGCGTGTTTCTTGCGCAGAGCCGCAGCAGTGGCCTCGTGCTGCAGCGTGGCCTCCTCCAGGTCCCGCCGCATCTTCTGGAATTCAGCCTCACGCTTCTTGTTCATCTCGATCTGCACGGATGTGGCCCCACCAGCCTCTTCCAGCCGCTCGCTGATCTCCTCCAGCTCCCGGGACAGGTCTGAGCGCAGCTTCTCCACCTTGGCCCTGGCGGTGCGCTCGGCCTCCAGCTCCTCCTCCAGCTCCTCGATGCGCGCCTGGGCCAGACACAAAGGGCTCAGACCCACCGCCTGGACCCCGCTGCTGGATCTCCCCCTCCCCCCGGGCTCTAAAAGGCTCTCGGCTTCTCTGGAACAGCAAGACAGTTTAGCTCTTCCAGTGGAGAGGTGAAAATTGAAGGATTTGGGGAAGATGCTTTGAAGAGCTGAGCTGGCCTTCCTTTTGGCTAGGGCATGACAGTCTGCACGCTCTTTATTGGAAGGAAAGTGGTTGAAACCTGCTCTTAAAGATGGACAACGAGACCTGTGTTCTGGGGATATTTTAAGCAGTTTAGTCACAAAAGAAAATAAGAAAAGTTGAAAATGAGAGAGCCATATTTGTCTGACCTGACAACTAAAGACCTAACACAGCTTCTGCTCCAGAGGTAAGAACTGAAGACATGCCATCAGAGTTGAAGGGCCCTTAAAACCCTCCAGGTAACAGGGAAGGCATGGAGACCCAGAGATCTGGAGTGGGCTCCCCGTGGTCACCCAACTAAAGCAGAGCTGAGACAGGAAGCTGGGATTTCTGCCCTCCAGGACTGTGACCTTTTCAGGGTCTCTGTGTATCACCTGGGCCCTTTTGGGTGTACCCATGGGGACACTGTGATAGCTGCATGTCTGCCTCCATGGGCAATAATTAGCCCCTGTAATGCTGTGAACAGAACACCCTAGAGGAGGGGGCAGGGGAAACAGAACCAGCCCAGGGACCCAGCACTCCATGTGGGTTTCCAGACCTTACCTGGAGCTCCTTGAGCTTCTTTTGCAGCTGGCTGCCCAGGGCCTGTTCATCCTCAATCCTTGCATTGAGAGCATTCAGCTCAAAGTCTTTTCTGTGGGGAAGGAGGGATGGTGAGGCAAGGGAGGCTCGTGGGTCCTCAGGAAGGTCCACTAATGGTTGGAAATGGTAATGAAACAGGTAAAGAGTAGGATTTCATCAGAAAAACAGCTTCTGGGGGTGATGTAGGATCTCTGGAGGTGTAACACCTGCCATAGGATTGAAATCCAACAAGAATGTAATGGGAAGAGTGCTGTAGACAGGCTGATGGTTCCGGGCTCTGCAGGATATTCCCATCTTTGGTCCCTGTTTTCTCATCTGTAAAATGAGGGGACTGGACTAGATTGCTTCAAAGATCACTTTTAGCTCTGATAGTCCCTAATTTTGTCACTGTTGCTTTGGGTAACTCAGCTAACCTTTCTGAAACTTATTTTCCTCTTTGGTAAAGTAAAATTAAAGATACCATCCTTAAAAGGTGTTTTGAGAATCAAATGGGATCGTGTATTCATTCATTTATTCAACACATTCTGTACCCAGGAAGGTATGAAGATTCCTGTGCAAACACAAACTTGATGAGGATGTAGATTATGATGATTCTCAGAGCCTTTCAAAGTCCTGAGCCTGAAACACCATAAGATCTTCAATTACCAAAATATGTTCTGCAAGCTCACTGTTTACCAAGTCTGGAAAGTCTATACATTTTGGAAGAACTTGCACTAAGAATTAGAACCACAAGTTAAGCAAAACAAAGAAATGGCCCTGATCCCCTGACTTCTTGAGCATGAGGGCATTTCTTGCTGCCCTGTGGGCTCTCTGTGAAAAGCCACAAAGGGACTTTCCTAAGAGGCTCTTGTGTGGCACCTTCCTCCATGTCAAGGAACTGGTTTTCAAAGAGAGTGTGTGTAAAGGGGGAAGGCTGTTATTTTCCTTCCCACTGAGTGCCTAACACAAAGAAAAGACTCAAGGCATAAAATGGACCTTTTGCCAGGGAGGACTGTCTAACTAACCCTGATATCTAGGTCTGGGGGAGGAAAGCCCTTGTGTGGAAGGCCTTTTCCCATGGTTTGCGCCTCTGCTTGCGGAGGCTGCATGAGGTTGTTGCCTCAGAGGATGGCTCTCTTGGGTCTGCTTGTACTGTTATGGGCTGGGAGGAGGAAGGGTAGCAGGGAAGGGACACAGTACTTTTTCAGCCGCTCATCCAGCTGCTGCTTGTCATTCTCCAGGTCCATGATGCTCTCCTGTGTCAGCTTCAGGTCGCCCTCGAGCTTCCGCTTCGCTCGCTCCAGGTCCATGCGCACCTTCTTCTCTTGCTCCAGGGATCCCTCCAGCTGGTGGATAGAAGGAGCCAGGCCCAGTGAGGCAAAGCATCCTGACTTGGTGATTCTGTTGTTCAGTTACCCCAGGACTTGGTAAGTCCTAGTGGTGAGGACTTGGGAAATCTTCCCCAGAGTGGGCCAAATGTTGCCAGGGGACTATGAGATTGCCTAGATATAGGGGATGCTCAGTCAATATTTGACAGACAAAGGAATGAATGATTGTGGGATAAAACCCCAAAGCCGTATTCATTCTTTCAGTATCCTATAAACACCTACTGGGCATCAGGCTCTGTGCTAAGCACTGCAGTTCCCAAATTGAATAGATCCAAGTTTCTGTCTAAAGGAAGCTTATAGTCTTGTGGCTGAGATAGATGCTTAAATAATTATAATAGAGAGTGATAAGTGAGTCAACAGACATATGTGCATCAGAGGGAACAATGATCAAATTTTGCCTTAAATATTGGAAGTTCAAAGATCCTTCTTGGGGTGCATCACAAAATTTCCAAATAAATATGTCATGTTCTTTTGAGATAATTCTCTAAATCCTATGTCAAAGGCAGAGGTATCTGGGATTGAATTTAAAAAGAAAACTTATCTGTACTATTGATCATACCAGTAAAATTAGATACATAATTCAGAATTGATCACCACCTCTGACTTTTCATTCCCCAACTCCCTTCTAGGAAGATACCAGGAAAGTTAACATCCTCTAACCCCACCCCCCTCCACACACACACACACACACACACACACACACACACACACACAC
>NW_022440551.1:0-6875 GCF_009761245.1 Sapajus apella
AGGGAGGTCTGCAGAGAGTCCACCACCCGTAGGTGGTTGCGCTTGGCCTGCTCCATCTCCTCGTCCTTCTCTGCCAGCTTCCGCTCGATCTCTGCCTTGATCTGGTTGAACTCCAGCTGGGCCCGGAGGATCTTGCCCTCCTCGTGTTCCAGGGAGGCCTAGGAAGGGGTGGGGGAGGGGATGTGGGCAGACAGTCAAGGCACAGGTCACGGTGGGGGTCTGTTCACAAATCGTGGATACAAAGTGAGTTCAAGAGCGGTATAAGTGGTTCAGTCAAGAAGCAGAAGGAGGAGGAAAAGAAAATCTAAGACAGAATAAAAATAAGCCTAAGAAAATGTGATTCAGGCCCTCACAGGGGAGAGCTAGCTATGAAGACGAGGAGGAAAATGAAGAGAAAGGTGTTGCCAAGGAAACAGAAGCAATCAGGTAGAGAGTATAAAAGAAAACAGAGGCAGGCAGAGGTGGGAACAGGGAGGCGTGTGGAAATGGGAAACTCAGCTAAGATGTAATGGGTAAAATGTTTATATAAAGGGAGTTCAGTGACTGGACATTCATTTACTCCATAAATCTTCATTGAATGCCTACTATGTGCCAGGCACTGTCCCAGGCTCTGGGTATGGGACAGTGAATAAAAGAGAGGGATGAGAACAGGAACCCAAAGCCTGGAGCTCAGTTCCCTGCACCCCATGCCCTGCACACACACACCTCGGCCTCCTCCAGGGCTGATTGCAGCTCTAGCTTCTCGGCCTCCAGCTGCTTTCGGACCTTCTCCAGCTCATGGATAGTCTTTCCACTGGACCCCAATTGCTCGGTCAAGTCGGAGATCTCCTCTGTGTGGGGAACATGGTGACTCGGTTGAGGGCTGCCGTGGTCCAGTGGAGTTGGAGGGACATGCCCCTTTGCCCAGACCCCTCTGGGAGTCCCTGGGTGGCACCACATGGGGACATTGCCAGTACAGCCCCTCCCCAGTCTCTCGGGCCCCCAGCATACCCTGAAGGTTCTTGTTCTCCCGCTTGAAGGTCTCCAGGTGCTCCAGGGACTCCTCGTAGGCGTTCTTGAGCTTGAAGAGCTCGGTGCTGAGGGAGCGTGCCTCCTTCTGCGAGGACTCCAGCTCCGACTGTGACTCCTCATACTTCTGCTTCCACTCAGCCAGGATCTGTCCAGGGACGAGGCTCACTCTTCAGCCCCCCAGCCTCAGCCACATATCCAGGGTCTGTCTCAGGACCTGCATGGGCTCAGCCCTCCTCCCCTACCTCCAAGGGGGATGGCCTCGCCCTGAAGCCCTCACACCCCCTTGCCCTGCGTGCTGGCTGTGGCCCCCACCCACAGCCCACCTTGTCGAAGTTCCTCTGCTTCTTGTCCAGGGCTGCAGCGGCCGCATTGGAGCGCTCCACGTCCACCATCAGGTCCTCAATCTCGTTCTGTAGCCGGTGCTTGGTCTTCTCCAGCGAGGAGCACTTGGCGTTAACGGCCTCCACGGCCTCCTCAGCGTCCTGCAGCCGCTGGGCCAGCTTCTTCCTGCCCAGGGAAGGGTGGCAGAGGGTGGGGAGGATGGAGGGTGTGGATGGGGACAAGAGGAAACAACATGAGCCTTCCAGAAGACAATCCTTGAAACCTCAGAAGAATAGCTGGAGAAGCCTGAGGACAGGTGTCAGGGGCTGAGAATGGCAGGCAGAGGATCCCAGCAGGGCGCAGAGACCCAGGCCCCACTGACCCTGGGCCAGCCTCTGGCTGTGGACATGGGGGAGGTGTGGGCTTCCGCAGCCCTCCCCACCGCCTTCCCCTGCCACAGTGCCCTGCCCCAGACGGAAGCACTCTGCCCTCAGACAAACCTTTTGTTCGTCTTATATTCGGATCAGAAACATAATTCGAGCAAAAAGCTTCCCTGAGAGGAGAAGGTACTGGGGCCAGGGCAGAGTCCTGTGTGTCAAACATGAGCTAAGCGTCCCCTGTGTGGGATCTGCTGAGGCTGGGGGTGGGCTGAGTCCTGCCTGCAAAGGGGCTTCAGCCAGAAGGCGGGCTGCTCAGAACTCACTTGGCCTCCTCGAGCTCCTCAGTCCGCTGGATGGCATCCGTCTCATACTTGGTCCTCCACTGGGCCACCTCTGAGTTGGCCTTGGACAGGACGCGCTGCAGCTCGGCCTTGGCCTCCGTCTCCTCCTCGTACTGCTCCCGCAGCAGGTCACAGTCATGCCGGGCTGACTGCAGTGCGTGGGCCAGGGCGTTCTTTGCCTGGGGAGGGGTAGGCACCAGGAGGTGGGCTCAGCTTTCTCCATTAGGCAGCCCTATCCCTTACCATTCTCCTCAACCTAATCTCAACATCCTCCCTTGGCTTTATCCATGTCCAAATCCCCAGTGGACCTGGAATGGTTTATTGTTAGCTAATAACACAGAATGCCAATGCAGCACTGAACTATTTAAGAAAAGCTTCGTGGCCATTGGCCCTGAGCTCCTTCCCACACCAGGTATGGTCATTATCACTGGGGTTGGGAGAGGGAAACAGGCTCAAAAGGTTAGGGGACTTCCCCAAGATCACTGAGCTGTAAGAGCCAGGTTAGTGTTGAACCCTGGTGTTTTTTAAAACTCATATTCTTTCTCCTTTTTCATGAGCCCAGCAAAGTGCTAAGAATAGGCTCCAATTTAAATTCTTTCTCCAGTTTTCAGGTTGACCCATTTGTGTGGTCCCTACATCCCCTAGCTATGCCTAGGCAAGACCATCTCATGTCTCCCTAGTTCATTTCCTCTCCTCCTCCTCACACCCTGCCTCTTGCCCAGGGATGCAGCAGAAGGCAGAGGGCCTCAGCCTGGGTAGTAGAAGGCATGTGGCAGGGTTTGTGCTATGACTTCTTTTTAGAATTCTTGGAGAACTGTGGGTACACATAAGCCTTATTCCTGAGAAGGGGAGTGATGTCAATGCAAGGCTAGTTAGTGTGCTCCTTGCTTGGGCCAGGTGGCCCGAGGCTAGCCCTTACCTTAACCTCCTCTTCCAGCTGCCTCTTGAGGTCCTCCAGCTGCTGGGTGTAGGTGAGCTTGCCTCGAGTCAGCTGGGAGATCAGTGCCTCCTTCTCATCCAGCTGCCGGGACAGCTCACCTGGGGAAGCACCGTTTGAGATCAGCCACTCCTCTCTATCCCTACCTCCTCCCCTAGTACTCAGGCCCCATTCTCTGGAGAGACTCTGTGTCTGTGTGTGTGAGCAACCAAGGCTGGAGTGGCTCAGGAGGTTGGGGAGACAGGTGGGGTCCATGGAGCCCCTGCTGTAGGCTCACCATTCTCGGTTTGTAGCTTGGCCCGCTGGCTGGTGAGGTCGTTGACAGAACGCTGGGTTTCCTCCGCCTTGCTCCGGTGCTCATTCATCTGGTCTTCCAAGGTCCGGCACATCTTCTCCAGGTTAGCCTGAGAAGGGAAGGAGAGTTATATGATGGTTGGTGGGGGGAACTGAAGGAGGTGTAAGGGGTACAACTAAAGGAGAAAAGAGGGAAGGTGTGGAGGCAAGGAGGGCATCTGAGAACCAGGCAGAGGAAGGGAAGTGGGAAAATGAACCATGAAGGAAGAGAGAAGACATGGGGAGAAAGTGGAGATGGGAGGAGGAAGTTGGAGGAGGAGAGGCTGAGCAGAGCCTGCCTTGGCCTTGATGATCTGTTCCATGTTGGAGGTGACATCGTCCAGCTCCAGCTTGAACTCGCTTTTCTCCTTCTCCAGCTTCTGCTTCACCCGCTGCAGGTTGTCGATCTGCTCGCCCAGCTCGGCCACGCTGTCGGCGTGTTTCTTGCGCAGAGCCGCGGCAGTGGCCTCGTGCTGCAGCGTGGCCTCCTCCAGGTCCCGCCGCATCTTCTGGAATTCAGCCTCACGCTTCTTGTTCATCTCGATCTGCACGGATGTGGCCCCACCAGCCTCTTCCAGCCGCTCGCTGATCTCCTCCAGCTCCCGGGACAGGTCTGAGCGCAGCTTCTCCACCTTGGCCCTGGCGGTGCGCTCGGCCTCCAGCTCCTCCTCCAGCTCCTCGATGCGCGCCTGGGCCAGACACAAAGGGCTCAGACCCACCGCCTGGACCCCGCTGCTGGATCTCCCCCTCCCCCCGGGCTCTAAAAGGCTCTCGGCTTCTCTGGAACAGCAAGACAGTTTAGCTCTTCCAGTGGAGAGGTGAAAATTGAAGGATTTGGGGAAGATGCTTTGAAGAGCTGAGCTGGCCTTCCTTTTGGCTAGGGCATGACAGTCTGCACGCTCTTTATTGGAAGGAAAGTGGTTGAAACCTGCTCTTAAAGATGGACAACGAGACCTGTGTTCTGGGGATATTTTAAGCAGTTTAGTCACAAAAGAAAATAAGAAAAGTTGAAAATGAGAGAGCCATATTTGTCTGACCTGACAACTAAAGACCTAACACAGCTTCTGCTCCAGAGGTAAGAACTGAAGACATGCCATCAGAGTTGAAGGGCCCTTAAAACCCTCCAGGTAACAGGGAAGGCATGGAGACCCAGAGATCTGGAGTGGGCTCCCCGTGGTCACCCAACTAAAGCAGAGCTGAGACAGGAAGCTGGGATTTCTGCCCTCCAGGACTGTGACCTTTTCAGGGTCTCTGTGTATCACCTGGGCCCTTTTGGGTGTACCCATGGGGACACTGTGATAGCTGCATGTCTGCCTCCATGGGCAATAATTAGCCCCTGTAATGCTGTGAACAGAACACCCTAGAGGAGGGGGCAGGGGAAACAGAACCAGCCCAGGGACCCAGCACTCCATGTGGGTTTCCAGACCTTACCTGGAGCTCCTTGAGCTTCTTTTGCAGCTGGCTGCCCAGGGCCTGTTCATCCTCAATCCTTGCATTGAGAGCATTCAGCTCAAAGTCTTTTCTGTGGGGAAGGAGGGATGGTGAGGCAAGGGAGGCTCGTGGGTCCTCAGGAAGGTCCACTAATGGTTGGAAATGGTAATGAAACAGGTAAAGAGTAGGATTTCATCAGAAAAACAGCTTCTGGGGGTGATGTAGGATCTCTGGAGGTGTAACACCTGCCATAGGATTGAAATCCAACAAGAATGTAATGGGAAGAGTGCTGTAGACAGGCTGATGGTTCCGGGCTCTGCAGGATATTCCCATCTTTGGTCCCTGTTTTCTCATCTGTAAAATGAGGGGACTGGACTAGATTGCTTCAAAGATCACTTTTAGCTCTGATAGTCCCTAATTTTGTCACTGTTGCTTTGGGTAACTCAGCTAACCTTTCTGAAACTTATTTTCCTCTTTGGTAAAGTAAAATTAAAGATACCATCCTTAAAAGGTGTTTTGAGAATCAAATGGGATCGTGTATTCATTCATTTATTCAACACATTCTGTACCCAGGAAGGTATGAAGATTCCTGTGCAAACACAAACTTGATGAGGATGTAGATTATGATGATTCTCAGAGCCTTTCAAAGTCCTGAGCCTGAAACACCATAAGATCTTCAATTACCAAAATATGTTCTGCAAGCTCACTGTTTACCAAGTCTGGAAAGTCTATACATTTCGGAAGAACTTGCACTAAGAATTAGAACCACAAGTTAAGCAAAACAAAGAAATGGCCCTGATCCCCTGACTTCTTGAGCATGAGGGCATTTCTTGCTGCCCTGTGGGCTCTCTGTGAAAAGCCACAAAGGGACTTTCCTAAGAGGCTCTTGTGTGGCACCTTCCTCCATGTCAAGGAACTGGTTTTCAAAGAGAGTGTGTGTAAAGGGGGAAGGCTGTTATTTTCCTTCCCACTGAGTGCCTAACACAAAGAAAAGACTCAAGGCATAAAATGGACCTTTTGCCAGGGAGGACTGTCTAACTAACCCTGATATCTAGGTCTGGGGGAGGAAAGCCCTTGTGTGGAAGGCCTTTTCCCATGGTTTGCGCCTCTGCTTGCGGAGGCTGCATGAGGTTGTTGCCTCAGAGGATGGCTCTCTTGGGTCTGCTTGTACTGTTATGGGCTGGGAGGAGGAAGGGTAGCAGGGAAGGGACACAGTACTTTTTCAGCCGCTCATCCAGCTGCTGCTTGTCATTCTCCAGGTCCATGATGCTCTCCTGTGTCAGCTTCAGGTCGCCCTCGAGCTTCCGCTTCGCTCGCTCCAGGTCCATGCGCACCTTCTTCTCTTGCTCCAGGGATCCCTCCAGCTGGTGGATAGAAGGAGCCAGGCCCAGTGAGGCAAAGCATCCTGACTTGGTGATTCTGTTGTTCAGTTACCCCAGGACTTGGTAAGTCCTAGTGGTGAGGACTTGGGAAATCTTCCCCAGAGTGGGCCAAATGTTGCCAGGGGACTATGAGATTGCCTAGATATAGGGGATGCTCAGTCAATATTTGACAGACAAAGGAATGAATGATTGTGGGATAAAACCCCAAAGCCGTATTCATTCTTTCAGTATCCTATAAACACCTACTGGGCATCAGGCTCTGTGCTAAGCACTGCAGTTCCCAAATTGAATAGATCCAAGTTTCTGTCTAAAGGAAGCTTATAGTCTTGTGGCTGAGATAGATGCTTAAATAATTATAATAGAGAGTGATAAGTGAGTCAATAGACATATGTGCATCAGAGGGAACAATGATCAAATTTTGCCTTAAATATTGGAAGTTCAAAGATCCTTCTTGGGGTGCATCACAAAATTTCCAAATAAATATGTCATGTTCTTTTGAGATAATTCTCTAAATCCTATGTCAAAGGCAGAGGTATCTGGGATTGAATTTAAAAAGAAAACTTATCTGTACTATTGATCATACCAGTAAAATTAGATACATAATTCAGAATTGATCACCACCTCTGACTTTTCATTCCCCAACTCCCTTCTAGGAAGATACCAGGAAAGTTAACATCCTCTAACCCCACCCCCCTCCACACACACACACACACACACACACACACACACACACACACAC
>NW_022440552.1:0-6870 GCF_009761245.1 Sapajus apella
TCTCCACACAAGGTCTTTCAGTGGCCCTCACAGCTCCTGAGCTTAAATCAATCAGCACACGTGGCTCCTTTGGTTCTGGCTCTGGTTCCTGCCCAGATTCACCCCATACTCCCCTCCAGCTCTTCACCACATCTCTACTTATTTATGTAAATTGTTTTTGAGAGGTGTCTCATTCTGTCACTCAGGCTGGAATGCAGTGGTGCAATCATAGCTCACTGCAGCCTTGAATTCCAACCTGCCTCAGCCTCTGGAGTAGCTGGCAGTATAGGTACACAGCATCACAACTGGCTTTTTATTTTTTCTGTACGGACAGGACCTCACTATGTTGCCCATTTTTCCCAGGCTGATCTCCAACTCCTGTCCTCTAGCAATCCTCCCGCCTCAGCCTCAGCCTCCCAAAGTTCTTTGCTTCTCACTTTTTAGTGTAAAAAGCCTAGACTGGTTAGAAATTCTGAATTTAAATCCATGCTCTGTGATACTGGGTGTTCACTTTTCTTTTTCTGAACTTCAGGTTTTTTTCATCTGAAAAATGGAAATACAACCTGCCACCCCCGGAGAGTCTTTTAAGAATTGAAGATTTGTTTAAAGCATGTAGCTCAGAGTAGGGATACAATACACAATGGCCATCATCATCTTAGTCATTACCCAACAGTTACGAAGCTTCACTGGTTCTTCTCGCGAGATAATCTGAGCAATGTGTTTCCATACTGCCTGCTCCCCATGTCTCTCTTTTCTGATGTCATCGCACATGCTTGGTGATGGTGCTGGCCAATTGTGAGTGTACGTTCACGTCTGGGTCCTTAGCTCCAGTTCTTCAGCCACCACTGTGGCCTGGCATAAAAGATTCATAAGACAAGGTGGGTGAGGTCAGGTGCAGTGGCTCATGCCCGTAATCCCAGCACTTTGGGAGGCCCAGGCAGGTGGATCAAAAGGCTAGGAGATCGAGACCATCCTGGCTAACACTCTGAAACCCTGTCTCTACTAAAAATACAAAAAATTAGCTGGGCATGGTGGTAGGAGCCTGTAGTCCCAGCTACTTGGGAGGCTGAGGCAGAAGAATCGCTTGAACCTGGGAGGCAGAGGTTGCAGTGAGCTGAGATCATGCCACTGCCCTCCAGCCTGGGCAACAGAATGAGACTTTGTCTCAAAAAAAAAAAACAAGGTGGTGAAAAGATGTGGCACCAGAGGCATAACTAATCCAGAGAAAGGCCACTGGGAGCACTTCTGGACCTACCAAGTACACAATTTACACATGTAAATTGTGTATTCAAAAAAAGGTTAATCAGAGACTCAAAAGAATGCAATCATTTGTCTTGTCTACTTATGACCTGGAAGCCCCCTCCCACGCTTTGAGTTGTCCCGCCTTTCTGGACAAAATCAAGGCACGTCTTACACACATTGATTGATGGCTCACATCTCCCTAAGACATGTAAAAGCAGGCTGTACCCCAAACCATCTTAGGAACATGTCCTCAAAACTTGCTGAGGGTGTCTCATGTCCATAACTTTGGCAAAATAAACTTTCCAAATTATTTATGGAGACCCGTCTCAGATATTTTGGGTTCACAGTGAAAAAACTTACTCCTGAGGCCCTCAGCCTCCTGCTGGACAGCGCTGACTCGAGTCTTCTTTGGTGATCCTAGGGAGTTCTCATCAGCCCCCTTCTGGTGGAAGAGCACGTGGGCATTCAGTATCTTTGGAGTACACAAGTGTGTGTGTTTGCTTTACTGCATGGCATTAAAGAGGTTTTCTTTTCTTGACAATCTAAAACAAATGGCCCATGAATCCTGCAAGTAACTACTCACTAAATGTGTTACGTGCAAAGTACAGGTAAAATGAGGGTCTTTTTAGAGTATTGCTTAGAGTGGAAGTCAGGGGACCTCAGTTCTGGCACTAAAATCAATCCCTCATTTGGAGGGTGATACTGGGGAGAAGGGACAGGAAATAAGGGAGTTGTTCAGTACTAGCATGAGGGAAAGAGGGTAAATATCCTATGGAAGGCAAATTTCAGCAAATGGCAATTAACATTTAGAAGTAAGTTCTGTGGCACTGGGTGGGATCAACCCTGGCCTCATTTGGCCATTTCTGCAGACCGGCCAAATCTACGTAAATTCTGGCAGTGATACTCTATTTAATCCTTAAAATTTACCACCATCGAATGCCTGACTACAGAGGCATGATCTAGAACTCTAATATAGTGACTCTAATACAGGCGGATATTTGGAAATGCGCCTAGCATACCTCAAAATTAGGCTTCAGAAATGCTAAGATCTCTGCAAAATGGTTTTCAAATAGTGAATTGCGGTTGGGTTTTTTGATGTACCTTCCCTCATTCATTTTTTGTCCTGGGAGTGGGGATTTGGAGGTAAAGACTGCTTTGCCACACTGACAATCAATACAGTGGTAAAAGGCAGGTGCTAAAAATAGGTTCTCTAATTAATTATGCTCCTACATAAAAAGAAATCTGAAAATTTTATTGGACAACTACTTCTTCTGAAACTACTTTTAAGGTTAGATTTCTTTCTTTATTAGTTTCTCTTTGATATTCATTTCATCCCCCACCGACTCATGGTTCTACAGCTAGAGCAGCAGTACTAGAAAAAATAAAGTCCATTCCATTTTCAATTTAAAGAATCCTACTTCCAGTTTTATAGAAAACTAAATTAAAAACCAAAACTAACGGAAACTATCCGTTTGTAAATCCTTACCTTGATCATAAACTTTTGCTCTATTTTCTTTGCCAAAGCATTCACACTCCAGGGCTCGTCATTTAGGTCTAAGTCTTCTGTAACTGTGTCATTCAATTTATAGCACTTTCCTTTTCCATATCCCCTAGAACCCAGAGATCAGACAAACATGATAAGGTTAAAAACAAGCATCCTTATCCCCACCTTTTATTTCTATGCTCTGTTTACAAATAAAGCAGCTGACTGCCATTTTAAACATCTAAGAAAAATGTAGCAACGATTAATTCAATTTATAGAATAAACTTTTCAAATTGAAGGGGTAAAACCAGTTACATCAAGCTTGAAAAATCCAGAATGAAATGAGATCAAAGAACAAAGCCAATATGTCCTGCACCATAAAGGTGAGTGTGGATGATAAGGGAGAGAGAGCAGGGGAGAGGCTGCTGGCTGGGTGGTGAGTGCGCACTGTCTCCAGGGATCCTCCCCACCTGTCCTTCATGAAGGAAGAGCAGGGGCCTGTGTGTGCTGCCCATTGTATATAATGACACTCAGTGCATAGTTTTCTGAGGGCACCTTTTTATTTTGGGGACCCTCCACCTTCCTGGATCTACACTTCACCCATCTTCACCAATTTCCAAAGAGCAATTCTGCCAAGCCATTCCCGAAACTGTAAGGCTCCACGTTCAGCATCCAGGGAAAGTATGCTTTAGCAAAAATCCATATTCATGTGGATTAATAACAGCAGGACCCAATTAAGTCAGATAATATAGGAAGATATGATTTCCCAGTTTAATCCCAGAATAACTACCTCTTCAATTTAATTACAGTATCTCAGAAAGGCCAACTCTGGAAAAGACTAAGTTGCCCCTGGTTTGAGCATTAAACATTTTCCTTCACAGCAATGACAAGGCTTCCCTCTAGAAATGAGGGCTGCTGTGCAGAGAATCTGCCTGTTCATGAGCAGCAGCTGCTCCAGACAAGGGGCTCCTGGAACACCAGGGCCACAGCCTTTCACATGGTGAATGAAATGTGGAAAAGAAAAGTTACTTTTTTTTTTTTGAGACAGAGTCTTGCTTTGTCACCCAGGCTGGGATGCAATGGTGTGATCTTAGCTCACTGAAACCTCCACCTCCTGGGTTCAAGCAATTCTCCTGCCTCAGCCTCCCAAGTAGCTGAGATTACAGATGTGGGTCACCCTGCCCAGCTAATTTTTGTATTTTTAGTAGAGACAGGGTTTCACCTTGTTGACCAGGCTGGTTTTGAGCTCCTGACCTTGTGATCCTCCCACCTCAGCCTCCCAAAGAAAAGTTATCTTTATTTGTTCATCATATTTAGTGGATCATCTAATCTCCCAGTCAAATCCAAATCTCATTAGGTCAATTACCAAGACACCAGGTTAAGGCTTAATGTAGGTCCTTTCCACTGAAACAGAATTCACAAACAAAAGCAAATACAAAGAAAAAAAAAAACTCACCAACCCTGATCTATGACGTAACTTTGAACTTGATAAATGAATGTGTAAAGGTGATTTTAATGAATTATTGTATACTATTCCTACTGCATGTATCTTCATCTTCCTTCTAAATGGTCATGACCCCAAATCTCCTTCCTGGTTATAAAGTGGTGTGGTAGAAAGATTCCTTTTGTTTTTGTGGCTTTTTGACTACAGTTCCCTGAAGAGACAATACAATGCTCATTGCATTTTAGGGGTCTCCTCCCCAGAACTGACCTGTGGAGTGCATTTATTGGAATGGCAAATCTTCCTTTAATTAGGGTGGATGTGAATATTGAAAACACCTACATACATAGACTCAAATGTGAAGAAGAACAATTTTCAAGCTTCAACATCTTTGAGGCTTCTAGGCCCCAAAGGAGCCCCGTGAGTTCCCCTGCTCCTGGCTGGCTTGTTCCCCTGTCGGCTGAACCAGTGTCCCCCATCAATCCTCAACCTCATGTGTCTCCAGCCCCTGCCAGCCCATAACACAAACAAGCCAACCACATCCTCCCACAGGCACCAGAGGCCACCACACCCCCTTGTTCTTATAAAGCCTGCCTCTGTGTCCCTCTGCTTCACTCTATTCCTGAGTGCACCCCTTGTGTGGTCCTGCCTGGTGCGTGGTGTCCTCTTCCCCAGGCCATGAGTATATGTCACTCACAAACTGCTGTTGATGACATCTGTCTAGTGCAAGTGTCATGTGTTCAGCTACCTTGTGCTACTTAGGGTGAGGTATTCCTCCTTCACCAGCATGGTGAACGATGATGATACATCCCAGGGGTGCAGCTGGGAGCCACCAGCAGCCAGGTGATGGGTAAATCATTTCTAAGAAAGGATATTGGCAAAGCACCACAGTATTCACTAAAGTCAATCCCTTCCACTGCACAGATCAACTTGTTTTTGACAGGAAGTTTGTTTCATTTGAGAAAGCACTGGATCACTGAGCACCAAGTAGATTCTTCCCTATGTTGTGTTGTGTGGCAGCAGGCTGGCCTCCCACTGATAATCAGAGTCAATTTTCCCTGCAGGTTGTGAATTTTTCTCTTCTGAATAGTTTCTTGGCACCAGAAATAAAAGTGATCGGGCAGCAGCAATAGCTGAAAGTTCAGTGAGACTCTTAGGCCCACTGAATTTCCTTCTGGAAGCCAGGACCTCTTAACATGTAGAGCTTGAAATTGCAGGGACCAGAGTGTAAATTTCAAGTGACTCACAAAGGGTCATGAAGAAGGTGCTGCCCTCTCTATTTTCCATCCCTTACACCAAGTGAAGACACAGCAGTGTTATGTAACAATAATTGATTTAAGGTGTATACCCTATCTTGGAAAATAGTACCCGTGGTAAATTAAAAATGGCTAAAGATTTTTTGCTACTGGTCCCACTGAGATGTCATTGAGAGGGAAAGTCTATTTTCCTTCCTTCTCAATTTGGGCCAGGTCTGTGACTCGTGCAGTTACTAGTGTGCTACAAAAGTGATACCCCATGAGGCTGGGCACAGTGGCTCATGCCTGTAATCCTAGCACTTTGAGAGGCCAAGGCAGGTGGATCCTTTGAGTCCAGGAGTTCAAGACCTGGGCAACATGGTAAAACCCCATCTTTACAAAAAAAATGCAAAAATTAGCCAGATACTGTAGCAGGAACCTGTAGTCCTACCTAATCAGGAGGCTGAGATGGGAGGATCACCTGAGCCTAGGAGGTCGAGGCTGCAGTGAGTTGTGACTGTGCCACTGCACTCCAGCCTGGATGACAGAGTGGGAGGCTGTCTCAAAAATTTAAATAAATAAATAAATAAATAATAAAACAGTTGATGAGATAACAAAAATCTATTACATACCGTGGAACCCTATGCAGCCATAAAAGAAAGGCACTTCCTTGGCAGCAACGTGGATGCAGCCGCAGGCCATTACCATAAGTGAACTAAGGTCCTAACAGAAAACCAAATGCTGCAGGTTCTCACTTACAAGTGGGGGCTGAACTATGAATACACCCGAACATAAAGAAGGGAACAACCACACTGGGAATAACTACCAGACCAAAAAAAAAAAGGGGGGGGAGGGGAAGAATGTGCTGAAGACCCACCCTCTGGGGTCCTCTGTTGGGACCCCAAGCCCTGAGGCAATCAACAGATGTAACTAACCTGCATGTGTACCTATTTATCTATAATAATAACAGTGAAGAACGTTAAAAGAAGAAGTCAAGATTAGAAGCCAAGAAAATAATAAATGAAAAAACACAATCTATAATTACCCAAACACACAGAATGAGGACCCAATAGACAGAATGAGGCAGCCAAATACTCAACCCAACATGATATGTAGGGAACATGTTTTTCAAAACACCAAAAAGATACCATGATGTGAAAGGGAGAGTCTGGTTTAATCAATGATTTTGAGAAAACGGAATATCCACAGGCAAAACACTGAAATAGGACCCTTACATTGCACAATACACAAAATCAGCACAAAATGAATTGAAAACCTAAACTCAATCTTGAAACTGCAAAGGTCCTATAAGAAAACATAGGTTGGGTGTATATTTTAGGAAACCTGTATCTACACACATGGGCTGCAAAAGGTAAAAAATAATTGTAACACTAAAGGGAAAATTAGGGGACTACACCCACAGACAATGCAATGGCTTGGCTC
Organism: Sapajus apella; assembly: GCF_009761245.1. NCBI lineage: Eukaryota > Metazoa > Chordata > Mammalia > Primates > Cebidae > Sapajus > Sapajus apella. The sequence goes on from NW_022440552.1 coordinate 6,824, forward strand.
TGTGTGTGTGTGTGTGTGTGTGTGTGTGTGTGTGTGTGTGTGTGTGT
>NW_022440553.1:0-6870 GCF_009761245.1 Sapajus apella
ATCGCCAGGTGACCGGCAACCCCTAGAAGGGGCTGACTCGGGGTTGCTAGCATTTTTATTGCATTTTCTTTTCGCTCCTTCGTGAACACCAGACGTCTTCCTCGTCTGATATTCTTGTAACTGTGGGAAAGAAGAGCATTAATACTCATGAGAACCACCAGCCCCGACAGCCCCATCCCCCTTTACAGTTTTTACAATACTCTCTTATACACCATCTGATTTAATGCCACCAACATCTGTGCAAGGTGTTGTCGCAATCAGTCAGTGACTGAGACGGACTGATACGGCAAAAAAAAAAGGCAATTCTGGAACTTATACTCAATCTTCTGACTCCAAGCTCTGGGACTTTTCCATGAATCAGCAGCTCCCAGGGACCAAAAGCCAAGGCAGAGGTAGAACAAGTCAACATTCAGTGGGCAGGACCTGTACGCTGTATGTTTACAGTCAGACATCCTCACACGTCTGTGGGTGTTAAGAAGTGCACCAGTACCGCTCACACTTTCATATCGATGTGTCGTCATGGCAGAAGGCAGCATTTCTGTTACATCTGGGTATTTATCAGCAAGATGACGACCCAGGCCTCATTTCAGAGAGAAGTCTGGCGTACTCTTAGAAACCCATGTGACTGTCATCCCTAAATACATTATTGTTTTTCCCTCAAGAGACTCAAGGGAAACTGACACTTCAGAAAGAATTCCCATAATTTTCCTGTGGCACTCAAAGTACCCCAGGTTGAGGTGACATGAGGAAGATTCAAGCTGTCAAGTTCAGTTTCCCAAGATCTATTCAATAGAAGATGAGGAGATCTCATTCCAGAGACCACTGACTGAAGGGCAGTTGGTCCCGGAACTATGGAGAATTCCAATTTGAGGTGGAGATCTCAGAAACAAATGTTAAAGTCTCTCTGGAGAGCAGAAGCCTGGAAGAAAACCAAGCCAAACTCATTCTTCCATTGGCACCCAGAGATACTGGTAACATTTTGAGCTCACAGGGGAAGTGTAGGCTTCTCACACTGTCAATGTGTATGTTAAGGAAGTGAGGCAGCCTGAAAGCTGTTGCTCCTAGGTCCCATAGTCTCCATTCCCCTTCCAGCTGGAAATGTGTTCTGTGACCAGATTAAGCAGAAATGGGATGAGAATGCTTAGGGGACTGGGTCATAAGATCAAAGTCAGGTCTTGCAACAGGAATGACAGTTCATGGAGGGACTGTGGCATCCGGACATTCTCCTCCTCCTGGGGGAGGGGACCACGTCAGTGCCACGCCCACATTGCTGCTCCATGATGGGAGAGGGAAACACAGGGTTGGGACCCAGGTCTTTGGAGAAGCCAGCTGAAATAGCCCTGGGAGGCCGAGGTTGGAGCAGCAGGAGGGGAGTGCAGAGTCTGCAGCAGGGAGCCCCAGGAGTTACCAGCCCAAAGTCACCCGGGATGAGTGGTGAGGGTGGGGCCTAGGGCTGGGGGACCCAGGTCCACGGAGAAACAAGTCCAAAGAGCTCAGGAAGGTTGATCTTGGGGAGGCAGGAGGTGAGGCCACGTATGGAGTGTGGAGTCCCAGGAGTCACCCGCCCAAAGTCACTGTACGGTGATTGACGATGGCAGGGACGGGGGTCAGGCAGAAGTCTTGCCATTGGAGGGGATCTGTGGCTGGGTTAGGGGACCGTGACCCGGTTCGTTTTACCTTCTTTTTGGCTGCTGCCAATTTGCTCTCTCGTGACTCTGTGGATGTTGACATCGTGGGGTGGGGAGGGAGGCGGGGTTGGGATCACATCAGCAAAATCAGGCCAGCACTGGTAAATAGCTCCAGTCACCTACCAGGCTGCTGTGTTACTGAGCCAGGGGCAGCGTAACCATGGCCACACTAGAACATAGAATGGGGGCGTGGCCTTAATGCTCCAATCCCATTGGCCAATCAGAAAACTGAAAGGGCCCACGGGACACGTGCTGTCACAAGGAAAGCTGCAGGTGCAACTGCTGTCCCCGCCCACTCTGAGAGAGGGGAGGGGCCTCCCACTCCGGGAGGCGGGAGCGGTCGGCTCTTACTTTAAAAGCTTTTAAAAATAAACTTTAAAAAATATAGCCGGGCGCGGTGGCTCACGCCTGTAATCCCAGCACATTGGGAGACCGAGGCTGGTGGATCACGAGGTCAAGAAATCGAGACCATCCTGGTCAACATGGTGAAACCCCGTCTCTACTAAAAATACAAAAAATCAGCTGGGCACGGTGGCGCGTGCCTGTAATCCCAGCTACTCAGCACGCTGAGGCAGGAGAATTGCCTGAACCCAGGAGGCGGAGGTTGCGGTCAGCCGAGATGGCGCCATTGCACTCCAGCCTGGGTAACAAGAGCGAAACGCCATCTAAAACAAAACAAATATATATATATATGTATATGTATGTCTGTATACTTTATATATAGGTGTATCTGTCTGTGTGTATCTAAGTGTGCCTTCAAAGGTGTCTTTGTTATCCAGCTTCAATGTAAAGTCTATGATTTTGGCCTCTGTTTCTCATCTTCAAATGAGTACAAGAATTACCACTATTACCTTAACTGTGATACAAACCCTATAAAAATGGAAAATCCATAGCATGCCTGATGATTCATGAAGCAGACTATGTTACCCAACATTCCAGCAAGATAAAATAATCACAATGATTTACCTTTTTTGGAAAAACATTTCTCCCGCATTATTGTTAAGGTTTTTTTTTTTTCCCCAACAAGAGACATGTCTAACATCTTTAAAAACACAAAGCTTTTTGCAGGTGCAGTGGCTCACACCTTTAATCCCAGCACTCTGAGAGCCCTAGATGGGTGGATCACCTCAGGTCACGAGCTCCCCTGCAGCCTGGCCAACATGGTAAAACACCGTCTCTACTAAAAACACAAAAACTAGCCAGGCGTGTTGGTGGGTACCTGTAATCGTAGCTACTTGGGAGGCTAAGGCAGGAGAATCACCTGAACCCAGGAGACGGAGGTTGTAGTGAGCCAAGATCATGCCAGAGCACTCCAGCCTGGGCAGCAGAGCGAGACTGCATCTCAAAAGAAATTAAATAAAATACAAAATACAAAAAAAACACACTAATTTCAATTTAGTAAACACTCAAAGCTCTTTACTGGCTTAAAACAAATGCCAGGCCCACTTTTCTAGAATCCACTGGCCTAAGCCTTGCAAGTAAAACTAATTTCTCACTCGATACTTGGCTATGACTTGGAATCATAGAAACCAAGGACTCTGTTACGTCACTGCGTACTGCTTGTTACCTGAATTCCACACTAGGCTGCGATCAAGGGTTGAATCTTTCATGATTTGCTCCATCATCAGTGTGCTTCTTATCCCAGACCGAAGGAAGCTTTTTTCTAGAGTTCTACAATTTACAGTTAGTAGACTAGAGTGGTTCTCAGTAACGCAGTCTCTGGACGAGCAGCACCCGCAGCACCTGAGAACTTTTGAGAAATGCAAGTTCTCAGGCCCCACCCTGGGCCTGATGAATCAGAAACTCTGGAGCAGGGCTTGGCAATCTGTGCTACATTCATCCCTCCAGGTGTTCAAGAATTTCTGGCATACGGTAGGTAAAAAATGTGTTTCCTTCCGTAGGTCCAAAGGCAGGGATGCTGTATGTTCTGTCTTGATAGGAAATAATGACATGCAATTAAAACACAGAAATCTCTTTCCTACTCCCACCCTTTATCCAGTGTGTTTTCTTTTTATGAGTTCAATAAGAAAACACGGGAAGTAGAGATTTAGTCTAAAAAGTATATTTATAAATATCAGTTCTCATCCAGCCTGATCTCATACAAAACCATTGACATCCTCTTACATCTAAACTTTCAAAAAAGTATCCTCACAATGTAAATATCAGGCACACGCGGAGTTCTGTAATCAAACACTAAATAGATCAGAATGTTCAAACTTACTAGAGAAGAAAAGTGAAATCGTTGTCAATATTTTCAAATTCCATTCAACTTCAACAGGAAATTTAAGTTTTGAATTTTTTTCACCTTCAGACTTCCAAGTTAATAGAATTAAAGCGCAACACTCCACTCCTTCAAAGCATCTAGCCAGACAGCATTTTACTGTATTATTTCTTGCGTTCAATGGATAGAAAGCAGACTCTCCTGGTAGGCACATTTGTATACCTGCAAAAATAAAGAATAAGAGAGAAAAAATGAAATGATCACTTACTTACTGGGAGAAAGTTTTTACAACCTCAATGACAGATGAAAAATGTTTGTATCCTTAGCCTATAAAGAACTCTTTAATCTTAGAATAAAACAAATGGTTTTCAACAGAAAATGAGCAAGGAAAAACAGGCACTTCCCACGAGAATAAAAATGGCCAACGGGCGTATAAAAAAGATTCAGAAGCACTAGAAATGCCATGAAACCATGAGATTTTCTGTATAAATGACAGCAAAGATGACACATGGAAGGGGAGCCTGGAGCTCTGTCCCTGTTAGTGGGAGGATGAACTCAGCCAATTTTCTTGCAGGATAATTTCAATATTTCTATTAAAAATCCTAAAACCTGTTTTTACATTATTTTCTTCCAGAAATTCTGCTTCAAGAACTTCAGTTCAAAAATGCTGGCTCGAGTCCATTCAAATGTATATGTGTGAAAATTCACCTCTGGGATGGGGTGGCAATGATTAACTTAATATGCATCCAGGTATTAAAAATGATGATGCCAGGGTATATTTACTGCCACAGAGATATTCACAAAATATAGTAAGTGACAAAAGGCTGTATATTACGAATCACCTTTTAAAATGTTTATGTGCATAAAAAAGTATAAAAAGTAACAAACCAGAATGTTTTGAGTGCAAAATTAAAATTTTGTCCTAATATTTGTCATCCAAATGATTACAAAGAGATGTGATTTCCTTTGTAATCAGAAAGAAGTTCTTTTCATTTATTCACATTTAATCTCTTTTCTTTTTCTTATATTTTCTCCTTTATGTGTCCCATGTAGGCTGGAATCCCTGCCTCTTGATGTAAATCAGCCCATTTTTGGCAAGCGCCCTACATGAAGCTGCCCCATCTTCCTTGTGTTTCAACGGATCTGGACACATTTCTGTTCCCCACTCCTGCGCCGATCCCTGGGCAGATGAGCTTACAGCGAGGCTATAGCCAAAAGGAGGGCTCGGAAATTCCCCAGCCTGGGAGGAAAGCAGCTGGGTGAGAGGGCGAAGTCTCAATTCCCGTCTTTCCCATGTGTGCCCCACCTGGGACCGAAACTTGAGAGGTGGAAACTTCCAGGAGGCAGATCAAGAGTGGTGCACATGTCTGGGCGGCCCAGGCGGGACTCCTCCCACCCCACTCACTCCTGCCCTCTGGAACCCTGAGCGCAGTGGTAGGAGCCCTTTTCCCGGTCTGGGCTTTAGGTCAGGATGCCTCTGGCTTCCTAGCAACCACGTGGGCAGGCCTAGTTTGAAGATCCTGAAACTAGGATCACAGCAGCTGATCAAGTGAACCCAAGATGTGACTAACACTGTCTCCGATGGCCAAGTCCTTGATGATGAAGAGATTGGCTCATAGAAAGATGTCTCTGAGCGTGGCACCTCTCAGCATGGCACCTCTGACCAGACCCCTCACTCTGACCCACTAAGCACATGGGGCCAGCCTGGCTCACAGTGAGGGCTGGAGGAAGACCTCATGAAAGCCACATGACAACTGCGCTTTTTGTGCCCCTGTCACAGCTGATTCCACCCACACCATCCTCTGTCCTGGCCAGCCCAGCCCTGCCATGTCCTGCCACTGCGGTCTAGGGCTCTTTGAATGTGTGCGACAGAAAATCCACTCGAGTTGGTTTAGGTAAGAAGGGAGGTTCATTGGTCAGTAAGTTAGCCACGGGCAGGGGAGGGTACAGTTGGGGCTCAGGAACACCTGGACGCAGAGTCCCCAGCGCTGTGAGGATGTACGGGCTCCTTCCCTTGTCTCTGTCTCCACCTCGGTCCGCAGATCCTCTTTGTGCTCTCACAGTAACTGTCCCCACAAGGTTGGAATAGGGCCGTTGGCAGCATGAGGCTTCCATCTTCCTGGCTTTGCACCCAGGAAAGGATGGAGCTCCCTTCCTTAGTTTCTATTCAGAAAATTCCAGAAGAAAGTTTCTGCTTGTTCTGGTCTGGGTTGGCTGGGTAGCTGGGACACTAAAACTGCCAAGCCCTCTGTGTCATGTGGTTGAAGTAGGGTGGGGAGACGTATCAGCCAGTTCAGGGTGCCACGCCAAAATACCACAGACTGGTGGCTTAGACCACAAACATTGATGCATTTATTTTTCACAGTTCTGGAGACTGGGAAATCCAAGATCAAAGTACCAGTAAGCTGCGTCTCACTGTGAGGCCTCTTCTACTGGCCTGCGGGTGGCTGCCATCATGTATGCTCACATGACCCCTACTTTGTATGCATGTGAACAGAGAGAGGAAATGCACTCTCTGGTGTCTCATCTTATAAGAACATTAATCTTACTGAATCAGGGCCCCACCCTCAGGACCTCATTTAACCTCAGTGACTTCCTGAGAGGCCTCATCTCCAGATGCAGCCACACAGAGGGCTAGGACTTCCATGTCAATTTGGAGGACACAGAGACATTCAATCCATAATGGAAAGAAAAGACCGCTCAGGAAAAAGAGGTTCAGTGGCCACAAAAAAGGGGGAGACAAAACCTCAGATGCTCTCCCCATTTTTCCCCAATACACAACACACACACACACACACACACACACGGCCCTGAATCTGCCCCTTTCCCACAAGGCCACTCCCCACCCCTTGATAATTTCCCTCCCTCCTATTCTGCCCTCTGGAGCTGCCCCCTCCCCTACGATATCCTGTGGCTCACTGAATTCTAGGTGCAGGTAGGTGCATGTATCTGCAGCCCGGG
>NW_022440554.1:0-5101 GCF_009761245.1 Sapajus apella
ATGGGTGGATGGGTGGATGGAATGTCAGATAGTTGGGTGGATAGATGGATGGATGGATGAATGGATGAATGGAATGGCAGATAGATGGGTGAATGGATGAGTGGACGACCCTATGGATGGTTGGGTAGGTGAAAGGGTGAATAGGTGGCTGGACAAATAAATAAATGGATGAGTGGATCCATTTATAAACAGATGAGTGGCCGGATGGATCGATGGACTGACTGATCAGTGCATTAATGGATGAATGAATGAATGACAGTACGTTTGCCGCATTAAACAGAACTGTTCATCACGGTATCAGAGCAGAGGGCACCTGGGTGGGTACTTGAGCATCTTGGGAAGGGCAGGGGGGCAAACGGCCCCAGGGCAGATGGATCCAGAGGCAGACAACAAGTGTGTGAAGAGAAATCTCTCCCCCCAGTCCCCGAAGGTCACCAGAGCATGCTGCTCCAGCTGTCTTCAGATGCCAGGTGCTCCCTGCTCTTGTGACCTGAGCTCTTTTGCTTGAGGATGCCAAGGAGGGGTCAGTATCTGGACACGACCGACGGCCCCACGGTGGACACATTTGCAAACATTAAGCTTATTGAAGAGGTTGCTATTTAAATGGTTACCCCAAACACAGTGCAATTAAGGTTAATCCATATGAGCTCTCTGGATTCGTAAACCTGCTCATACGAACACAAGCCCTGAGCCACGAATGAAAGACCCAACGATCCCAAATTGGACCTTTGAAAGCCCCGAAACATTGTTCATTGAAGTTTGGATGTGACAGAAAAAGAAGAAAATCAGGAATTGATTTTAGCTGCCCACCCCCCCCCCCCCCCCACTGCCATCTTGGGAGGGTTTACAATTTCCTGTTAATTTGTGATGGACAGACATAATTATAATCATTTAAAAGTCTTTCCTGGTCCCATGCTCCTCTTTCTTCATGCCAAAGTAACTTTACATCACAGGACCAATCCACTCTTTGGAGATATTTCAAACACTCCCCAGAAAATTATTATTTTTTTTTTTCCAGAAGAAATTTTACCCCAAAGACAATACTGTCCCTTTTATTTCTGCTCCTAGGAACGATTTTTATGGTGGTATTTATCACTCGTTACTGGAAACGCACAGACGTTTCTGTGAGCTTTTCTGCGGAAAGCTAAACACAATTTTATTCATAACTGAGAATTAAATTTTGCCAAGTGTTCGAGGGTGGCTTACTCTTTTTTTTTTTTTTTCTTTTTCGAGGTTCTTAAGTTTCTGAAACTTGCAGAACTATTACAGTTTCCAAAGTCGTTCTGGAGTTTTAATATATCTAATAAAATGAGATCGATAGTTATCAATGCTACATGGCGTATCAGAGAAAGCAGAAATCCCCACTTCGGGAAGGTAAGTGAATTTACACTCAAGTCAGCCCTCTCAGCCTGTCTATAATTGGCCAGAAGGCTTTCAGGGAGAGAAAATTAATGGGCTGAATTTTAATGCCTGCAACTTTGTGCTATAATGCGAAACATATTAAGTATTGTAAAGCAACTATTTTGGGAAGTGTTTAGACATGCAAAGTTTTCTTGCAAACAATTTTTTTTTTAATAAAGGAATATTGTTTCATCTGAGCTCTGTCTTACGTTAGCTTTATTATGGGCAGATGGTTCTTATTTAGAATATTATCTACAAATATGTGGTTTGCTTTTTCAATAATATCCGTGCCTGAGAGTTGAGTGAGATTTCTGTTTCCTTTTCCTGAAGAGGGATCTAGGTTTTAATTTTACAAAGATTTTTATGACCTGAAGTTACCGTGTGTAATTTCTAGGACAATTAAAATTCCTGGCAGGGGTGTAGGTGGTTAGCAAAAATGTGTAGCATTAACATAGAGAACCAGATCTGTATGCAGAATTCACTGGCTTTTGCAGTTGGATGCAAGTGGAAGGGATCTTAAATTGATTTTACTTTTTTAGTAGAGATGAGGTTTCACCATGTTGGCCAGGCTGATCTTGAACTCCTGACCTCATGGGATCCGCCCGCCTCGGCCTCCAAAAGTGCTGGGATTACACGCATGAGCCACGGCGCCCAGCCAGGCTCAACCTCGTTTAAGAGAAATGCCAGATATAGGTGAAGGGGAGGAAGGCAGCAAATCACACTGCCACATGTGTACCTATGCAACGATCTTGCATGTTGTTCACATGCACCCCAGAACCTAAAATGCAATTAAAAAAAAAAGACTCAGAAACACAGCTGAGGTTCTTCCTGAGAACGACAGACCCTCCTCTCCCAGAGCAAAGTCTCTTCTTTAGAGTGTTTTTCATCCACCACTTTTGTTGTATTTTTAAGACTCATGTATCAATAAGTCACATTCAGGATTGCTTTTGTGTGCCTTACAAAACCCACAAGGAGGAGAAAGAAGCTCCTCTTAAAAGAACACGTCTACAGGATCCCAGCACTTTGGGAGGCCGAGGTGGGCACATCATGTGAGGTCGGGAGTTCGAGACCAGCCTGGCCAACACGGTGAAACCCCGTTTCTACTAAAAACACACACAAAAAAACCAGCTGGGTGTGTAAAGAATCAGATAGTCCATATTTTCAGGGAGAAACCTTAGCTGTGCTTCTGACTCTTGGTGAGTGAGGAAAAAAGAAAAAAGAAATTCCATTGCTGTTGGGTGCTTTTTTGACAGAGTCTCACTCTGTCCCCCAGGATGGAGTGCCGTGGCTCGATCTCGACTCACCGAAACCTCCGCCTCCCGGGTTCAAGCGATCCTCCCGCCTCAGCCTCCCGCGTAGCTGGGATGACAGGCACCCGCCACCACGCCCGGCTGATTTTCGTATTTTTTAGTGCAGATGGGTTTTAGCAAGTCGGCCAGGCTGGTCTCGAACTCCTGACCTCAAGGGATCCACCTGCCTCGACCTCCCAAAGTGCTGGGATGAGGACCCATCTGCCATTTTCTTGGAGGTATCAGCAAGAAACGAAGGTGTCCACGTTCCCTGTCCTTTGTAGGAGAGTTCAGGTAATTTCCCACAGGACCCTTGTGTCTACACCACACGGACAGAGAGTAGCAGTGGACCTTTAGGTCCAGACAGGGAAACCTTAGGGAGGAAGGTTGTTACTGAGCATAAGAGAACTGGGCCATGAATATGGTGGCCCCTTCTGGTTTGAAGATTGGGACATGGTGGCTGTGGGGACTTTGACCCGCCAATCGTATCCGGTCTGGTGTGAAGATTTGGAAATATTGATTATGCTCACCCATTGGGATGCACGAATGTCGAATGACGCATGTTATCCAGAGCGCCAGATGGGACAGAGAAGGTCCTGTTTAATTTCCTCCTTTTTGGTTCCTGAGCAGAGTGGACACTATTTCCCTGAGAGACCCACAGGAGCGGAGAAGCATCGTACCTCATCATCCAAACCCAGAAAGGCAAGGGTGCCATTGCAAACGGCATGAGCAGAGCTGGGGTGCTGGCACCCACTCTCTTCCCGGGGACCTCCTTACGGGCGCAGACGCCTTGCCAACACGCGCTTTGCCACGCTCTCTCATAAATTCCTCATTTGCAAACACATCCATCTTTGGCGGCGACGTTGTTGGGCAAAATATCCCACAGTGCCCGTGCCAATATTTTGTCTAATACGTTATGTCGGGGAGCCTGTGTCATAAAAGCCTCTCTGCGCGTCTGATGTACAGATCGTGGCCACCGTTGGCTCCACGTTCGCAGAGGAACGGCCTCTGAGGTTCCACTTTAAATGCATATTCCGTGGCACTTCACATAACACGCTGGTTTGCTTAAAATAGTTTCCAGGTACCGCTCCGAATGTGTCGGCTCGTTGAATTATTAAGAGGTCTCCTTTCAAGATGTCCCCTGAAAATGTTTCTTTTTCTCTGTCTTGACAGCCAGATGCCCAAGACTCCTCCATCGCTTCTATTCCGGAATAAAACGATTTCTTGGAAGGGATGCTCATGGCACCTGCCCCGCACCCCTTAAGTCATATCTGCCAGGGTAATAAAAATGTTGCTTTCAATCACGTCACGGCTGGCTTTTCCCAAGTTGGCCCGGGTTTTGGGGACGTGGCTCTCTGCTCCGGCGGGCACCCTGTCTTCATTCTACCACCTCCCATTGGGAGATGCCAGCCACAGGTGGTCGGAGCTGCCTGGAACTCTGTGGCTGACGGATGCCACACCCGGCGTGTGGTCTGTGTGGCCACAGCTAACTCCTACCGTGCGGAGGACTGGGCGTCTTCAGTCGGGTCAGGGGCTTCCAACACCACACCTGTTGGTACCTGTATTGATCAGCCTTCTCTAGAGAGAACTAATGAAATATATATATATATATATATATATACACACTATAAACATGTGCGTGTGTGTATATATACATTTATAAATATCCGTGTGTGTATATGTATTTATAAATATGTGCATTGTATGTATATATAAATATGTGTGTATATATATATTTATAAATGTGTGTGTGTATATATATTTATAAATCTGTGTGTGTATATACATTTATAAATGTGTGTGTCTATATACATTTATAAATGTGTGTGTGTGTATATATATATTTATAAATATGCGTGTGTGTATATATATTTATAAATATGTGTGTGTGTATATATATTTATAAATATGTCTGTATACATATATTTATAAATATGTGTATCTGTATATATATATATTTATAAATGTTTCTGTGTATATTTATATTTATAAATGTGTTTGTATATACATTTATATGTGTGTGTATATATATTTATGAATATATGTGTCTGTATATATATATTTATAAATATGTGTGTCTGTGTATATATAATGTATAATATGTGTGTGTATATATATATACTTATAAATATGTGTGTGTGTATATATATTTAATAAATATATGTGTCTGTATATATATATTTATAAATATGTGTCTGTGCGTATGTATATATTTATAAATGTGTGTGTGTATATATATTTATAAATATGTGTGTGTATATATATATTTATAAATGTGTGTGTGTATATTTATATTTATAAATCTGCCTGTGTATATATTTTTATAAATACGTGTGTGTGTATATATATTTATAAATATATGTCTGTATATATATATTTATAAATATGTGTGTCTGTGTATATATATATTT
>NW_022440554.1:5501-6870 GCF_009761245.1 Sapajus apella
TATATAAAAATACATATATGTAATATAATACATGTATGTATTTATATATACATAAATATGTATATATCAATATAAAAATAAATTTATATGCGAATATATGTATACATATACATACACGTATACACACAAATATACATATATATGTATGTATATGTATATATATGTGTATCGATATATAAATATATAGGTATTTATGTATATATATTTATATATGGATATATGTATACATATCATTACCTATGTATTTATATATATATATGTAACAGAAGTTTTTTGTTGTTTTTTGGTTTATTTTGAGATAGAGTCCATTTCTGTCACCCAGGCTGGAATGCAGTGGCATGTTCTCAGCTCACCGCAACCTCCGCCTCCCGGGTTCAAGTGATCCTCCTGCCTCAGCCTCCTGAGTAGCTGGGATGACAGGCACCCCCCACCACACCCGGCTAATTTTTGTATTTTTAGTAGAGACGGGGTGTCACCATGTTGGCCAGGCCGGTCTCGAACCCGTGACCTTGTGATCCGCCCACCTCGGCCTCCCAAACTGCTGGGATGACAGGCGTGAGCCACCGCGCCCGGCCTGGTGCCGGTTTTGACATAAGCATCTAGGGCAAAACACTTCAACACCCTCCTAGAATCCGTGTGTGGCCTTCATCCCGTGATGATGCTGGATTGAGCAGTCCCTGCCCATCCCGGTCTGGGGTCAGCCTTCCCCGTGCTTCTTACCCTAAGCGTTTTCTACCCTCCCTTCTCTCTGCAATGGAGCCTCTTTCCCCTGCATGCAGGTGGCCTCGTGTGCGTGGACCATGTACTCACCAGCAAAGAAGTACCCGGTGACTCTGTGAATGGATGTCACCGAGGACGCCTGACACTCTCTACCCCCCCAAGGCCCTAACGTCACACGCCAGGCCACACCCCGCCGTCTCTGCAGCGAGAGCTTTGAGACAACCCTCCAGGCCCAGGGCAGGTGGGATTCCAGGTAAAAGCTCCAGACCCTTCTCCATGCAGACGCCCCTCTGTCCCAAAAGGGACGGCTCTGTTTGGCTCTTAAATTACCCCGCGGCTCCAGAATGTTTTCTGAATCCTGGGACAGAATAAAGTAAGACAGTGGGCGCGGTCGGTCACACCTGTCATCCCAGCACTTTAGGAGGCCAAGGCGGGCAGATCACCTGAAGTCAGGAGTTCAAGACCAGCCTGGCCCACATGGAGAAACCCTATCTGTACTAAAAAATATAATAGGCCGGGCGTGGTGGCTCATGTCTGTCATCCCAGAGCTTTGGGAGGCCGAGGCGGGCAGATTAACTGAGGCCTGGAGTTCGAGACCAGCCTGGCCCACTTGGAGAAACCCCGTCTCTAATAAAAAATATATTAATTA
>NW_022440555.1:0-3062 GCF_009761245.1 Sapajus apella
GCATCAAAGTTTATATTCAGAGAGTTGGAAACACATTTCTTCTAAAATATGCGTTTGGATATTCCTGAGTCCATGGGTGTATAGAATGTAATGAGAAACATCTGGCTATAAAACAAAAACGGAGCTGTGTAGCAGAGTGATTGTCAAGGTGTGTATTCAACTTACAGAGTTAAAGAGATATGTGAATGTACCAGTACACAAACGCTGTTTTTGGAGAATCTGGAAAGAGACATTTCCGGTCATATACAGGCCCATATGAATTAGTGGTAAGATTGGATCTAAACCACAGGAGAAACGTCTGTTTCAAACTTCTCTGCTGTGTGTTTGTTCACCTTAGGACGTTGCATCTATGATTAGATTCAGTGAGTTAGAAACACGTTTCTTCTAAAAGCTGCGTTTGGATATTCCCGAGTGAATGAGAGTACAAGATATAATGAGAAATATCTGGCTGTAAAACAAAAATGGAGCTATGTAGCACAATGATTATCCAGGTGTATATTCAAGTTACAGCGTTAAAAAGATCAGTGAATGTAGAAGTTCAGAAACCCTTTCTTTGGAGAATCTGGAAAGGGATATTTCCAGCCATACACAGGATCATAAGAATTACAGGATGTAATGAGGAACATCTGGCTCTAAAACAAAAACGGAGCTATGTAGCAGAATGATTGTCAAGGTGTATATTCAAATTACAGAGTTAAACAGCTGTGTGAATGTAGCACTTCAGACACCCTTTCTTTGGAAAAATTGGAAAAAGATATTTCCACCCATATACAGGCTCGTAAGTATTAGCGGCAACATCACGTCTAAACCACAGGAGAAACGTTTGTTTCAAACTTTTCTACTGTGTGTTCGTTCACCTTAGGAAGTTCCATCTACGATTAGATTCAGCGAGTTAGAAACACGTTTCTTCTAAAAGCTGCGTTTGGATATTCCTGAGTGAATGGGAGTATAGTATGTAATGAGAAATATCTGGCTCTAAAACAAAAACGGAGCTATGTAGCAAAATGATTGTCAAGGTGCCTATTCAACTTATAGAGTTAAACAGATGTGTGAATGTAGCAGTTCAGAAACCCTTTCTTTAGAGAATCTGGAAAGAGGTATTTCCAGCCATATACAGGCTCTTAAGAATTAGCGGTAAGATCACGTCTAAACCACAAGAGAAACGTCTGTTTCAAGTTACTCTGCTGTGTGTTCGTTCACGTTTGGAAGATGCATCTATGTTTAGTTTCAGCGAGTTAGAAACACGTTTCTTCTAAAAGCTGCGTTTGCATATTCCTGAGTGAATGGGTGTACAGGGTGTAATGAGAAATATCTGCATCTGAAACAAAAACGAAGCTATGTAGAAGAATGACTGCCAAGGTGTATATTCAACTTACAGGGTTAAACAGATGTGTGAATGTAGCAGTTGAGAATCCCTTTCTTTGGAGAATCTGGAAACAGATATTTCCAGCTATATATAGAGTCGTAAGAATTAGCGGTAAGATCGCGTCTAAAGCACAGGAGAAACGACTACTTCAACCTTCTCTGCTGTGTGTTCGTTCACCTTAGGAAGTTGCATCTATGTTTCGATACAGCGAGTTAGAAATAGGTTTCTTCTTAAAGCTGCATTTGGATATTCCTAAGTGAATGGGAGTATAGGATGTAATGAGAAATATCTGGCTCTAAAACAAAAACAGAGCTATGTCGCAGAATGATTGTCAAGGTGTATATTCACCTTACAGAGTGTAACAGATGTGTGAATGTAGCAGTTCAGAAACCATTTCTTTGGAGAATTTCGAAAGAGATATTTCCAGCCCTATACCGGCTCATAAGAAATAGCGATAAGACAGCGTCTAAACCACAAGAGAAACATCCACTTCAACCTTCTCTGCTGTGTGTTCGTTCACCTTAGGAAGTTGCATCTATGTTTCGATACAGCGAGTTAGAAATAGGTTTCTTCTTAAAGCTGCATTTGGATATTCCTAAGTGAATGGGAGTATAGGATGTAATGAGAAATATCTGGCTCTAAAACAACAACGGGGTTATGTAGCAGAATGATTGTCAACGTGTATATTCAACTTACAGAGGTAAACTGATGTGTGAATGTTGCAGTTCAGAAACACTTTCTTTGTAGAATCTGGAAAGAGATATTTCCAGCCATATACAGGCGCATAAGAATTAGCAGTAATATCGAATCTAAACCGGAGGAGAAACGTCTGTTTCAATCTTCTCTGCTGTGTGTTCGTTCATCTTAGGAAGTTACATCAATGTTTAGTTTCAGCGGTTTAGAAACACGTTTCTTCTAAAGGCTGTGTTTGATATTCCTGAGTGTGTGGGCGTATAGGACGTAATGAGAAATATCTTTCTCTAAAACAAAAACGGAGCTATGCTGCAGAATGATTGTCAAGGTGCATATTCAAGTTTCAGAGCGGCGTTTGGATATTCCTGAGTGCATGGGAGTATAGGGTGTAATGAGAAATATCTGGCTCTAAAACAAAAACGGAGCTATGTAGCAGAATGATTGTCACGGTGAGTATTCACCTTAGAGAGATACACAGATGTGTGAATGTAGCAGTTCAGAAACCCTTTCTTTGGAGAATCTGGAAGGAGATATTTCCAGGCATATACATGCTCATAAGAATTAGCGGTAAGATCGCATCTAAAACACAGGAGATACGTCAGTTTCACACTTCTCTGCTGTGTGTTCGTTCACCTGGGGAAGTTGCATCTATGATTGGAATCAGCGAGTTAAAAAAACGTTTCTTGTAAAAGCTGCGTTTGGATATTCCTGAGTGAAAGGGAGTATAGGATCTCATGAGAAATATCCGGCACTAAAACAAAAATGGAGCTATGAAGCAGAATGATTGTCAAGGTGTATATTCAACTTACAGAGATAAACAGATGTGTGAATGTAGCAGTTCAGAAACCCTTTCTTTGGAGAATCAGGAAAGAGATCTTTCCAGCCATACACAGGCTCAGAAGAATTAGCGGTAAGATGGCGTGTAAACCATAGGAGAAACGACTGTTTCTAACTTTTTGCTGTGAGTTCGTTCACCTTAGGAAAATACATCGATGTTTAGATT
>NW_022440555.1:3162-6867 GCF_009761245.1 Sapajus apella
CCTTTCTTTGGAGAGTTTGGAAAGACATAATTCCAGCCATACAAAGGTTCTTAAGAATTAGCAGGAAGATCGCGTCTAAACCACAGGAGAAACTTCTGTTTCTGTCTTCTCACCTGTGTGTTCGCTGACCTTAGGAAGTTGCATCTATGTTTAGATGCATCGAATTAGAAACATGCTTCTTCTAAAAGCTGTGTTTGATATTTCTGAGTGAATGGGAGAATACAATGTAATGAGAAATATCTGGCTCTAAAACAAAAACGGATCTATGTAGCCGAATGATTGTCCAGGTGTGTATTCAACTTGCAGAGGTAAACAGACCTGTGAATGTAGCAGTTCAGAAACACTTTCTTTTGAGAATCTGGAAAGAGATATTTCCAGGCATACACAGTCTCATAAGATTAGCGGTATGATCGAATCTAAACCACAGGAGAAACGTCTGTTTCAAACTTCTCTGCTGTGTGTTCGTTCACTTTAGGAAGTTGCATTTATGTCTGCATTCAGCGAGTTAGAAACACGTTTCTTCTAAAATCTGCGTTTGGATATTCCTGAGTGAATGGGAGTGTAGGATGTAATGAGAAATATCTTGCTCTAAAACAAAAACGGAGCTATGTAGCAGAATGATTGCCAAGGTGTGTATTCAACTTACAGAGTTAAACAGATGTGTGAATGCTGCAGTTGAGAAACCCTTTCTTTGGAGAGTTTTGAAAGAGATATTTCCAGCCATATACAGGCTCATAAGAATTAGCGGTAAGATCGAATCTAAACCACAGGACAAACGTGTGTTTCAATCTTCTCTGCTGTTTGCTCGCTCGCCTTAGGAAGTTGCATCTAATATTACATTCAGCGAGTTAGAAACAGGTTTCTTGTAAAAGATGCGTTTGGATATTCCTGAGTGAGTGGGAGAGAAGGATGTAATGAGAAATATCTGGCTCTAAAATAAAAACGGAGTTATGTAGCAGAATGATTGTCAAGGTGTATATTCAACTTACGGAGTAGAAACCGATGTGTGAATGTGACAGTTGAGAAACCCTGTCTTTGGAGATTTTGTAAGGAGATATTTCCAGCCATATACAGGCTCATAAGAATTTGTGGTAAGATCGAATCTAAACCACAGGAGAAACTTCTGTTTCAAACTTCTCTGCTGTGTGTTCGTTCACCTTAGGAAGTTGCATCTACGATTAGATTCAGCGAGTGAGAAACACGTTTCTTATAAAAGCTGCGTTTGGCTATTCCTGAGTCCATGGGAGTATGGGAAGAAATGAGAAATATCTGGCTGTAAAAAAAAAAGGGGCTATGTAGCAGAATGATTGACAAAGGGTATATTCAACATACAGAGTGAAACAGAAGTGTGAATTTAGCAGTTGAGAAACAATTTCTTTGGAAAATTTGGAAAGAGATAATTCCAGCCATATACAGTCTCATAAGAATTACCGGTAAGATCGAATCTAAACCACAGGAGAAACTTCTGTTTCAAACTTCTCTGCTGTGTTTTCGTTCACGTTAGGAAGTTGCATCTATGTTTAGATTCGGCGTGTTAGAAACACGTTTCTTATAAAAGCTGCGTTTGGATATTCCTGAGTCATGGGAGTGTAGGATGTAATGAGAAATATCTGGCTGTAAAACAAAAACGGAGCTATGTAGCGGAATGATTGTCAAGGTGTATATTCAACTTTCAGAGCTAAACAGACGTGTGAATGCAGCAGTTAAGAAACCCTTTCTCTGGAGAATCTGGAAAGAGATATTTCCAGCTATATACAGGCTCATAAGAATTAGCGGTAAGATCGCGTCTAATCCACAGGAGAAACGACTCTTTAAAACTGCTTGTCTGGGTTTTCATTCACATTAGAAAGTTGCATCTGTGATTAGATTCAGTGAGTTAGAAACACTTTTCTTCTAAAAGCTTCGTTTGGATATTCCTGAGTGAATGGGAGTATAGGATGTAATGAGAAATATGTGGCCCTAAAACAAAAACAGAGCTATGTCACAGAATGATTCTCAAGGTGTATATTCACCTTACAGAGTGTAACAGATGTGTGAATGTAGCAGTTCAGAAACCATTTCTTTGGAGAATTTGGAAAGAGATATTTCCAGCCCTATACCGGCTCATAAGAATTAGTGGTAAGACAGCGTCTAAACCACAAGAGAAACGTCCGTTTCAACCTTCTCTGCTGTGTGTTCATTCACCATAGGAAGTTGCATCTATGTTTCGATATGGCGAGTTAGAAATAGATTTCTTCTTAAAGCTGCATTTGGATATTTCTAAGTGAATAGGAGTATAGGATGTAATGAGAAATATCTGGCTCTAAAACAACAACGGGGCTATGTAGCAGAATGATTGTCAAAGAGTGTATTCAACTTACAGAGTTAAACAGACGTGTGAATGTAGCAGTTCAGAAACCCTTTCTTTGGAGAGTTTGGAAAGAGATATTTCCAGCCCTATATAGGCTCATAACAGTTATCGGTAAGATCGAATCTAAACCACCGGAGAAACGTCTGATTCAAACTTCTCTGCTGTGTGTTCCTTCACCTTAGGAAGTTGCATCTATGGTTAGATTCAGCGAGATAGAAACACGTTTCTTGTAAAAGCTGTGTTTGGATAATCCTAAGTGAATGGGAGTATAGCATGTAATGAGAAATGTCTTTCTCTAAAACAAAAACAGAGCTATGTAGCAGAATGATTGTCAAGGTGTGTATTCAAGTTGCAGAGTTAAACAGATTTGTGAATGTAGCATTTCAGAAACCAATTGTTTGGAGAATCTGGAAAGAGATATTTCCAGCCATATACAGTCTCAAAGGAATTAGCGGTAAGATCGCGTCTAAACCACAGGAGGAACGTCTGTTTTAAACTTCTCTGCTGTGTGTTCGTTCACCTTAAGAAGTTGCATCTATGTTTAGATTCAGCGAATTAGAAACACGTTTCCTCTAAAAGCTGCGTTTGTATATTCTTGAGTCCATGGGAGTTTGGAAAGTAATGAGAAATATCTGGCTCTAAAACAAAAACAGGGCTATGTAGCAGAATGATTGTCAAGGAGTATATTCAACTTACAGAGGTAAACAGATTTGTGAATGTAGCGGTTGAGAAACTTTCTTTGGAGAATTTGGAAAGACATATTTCCAGCCATATACAGGCTCATAAGAATTAGTGGTAAGATCGCATCAAAAGCACATGAGAAACGTGTCTTTCAAACTGCTCTTCTCTGTGTTCGTTCACATTAGGAAACTGCATCTATGATTAGATTCAGCGGCTTAGAAACACGTTTCTTCTAAAAGCTGCGTTTGGATATTCCTGAGTCAATGGGAGTATAGGATGTAATGAGAAATATCTTACTCTAAAACAAAAACGGGGCTATGTAGCAGGATGATTGTCAAGGAGTATATTCAACTTAGAGTGTTAAAGAGATATGTGAACGTAGCAGTTCAGAAACCCTTTCTTTGGAGAGTTTGGAAAGAGATATTTCCACCCATATACATGCTCATGAGAATAAGCGGTAAGATCGAATCTAAGCCACCGGAGAAACGTCTGTTTGAAACTTCTCTGCTCTGTATTCGTTCATCGTAGGAAGTTGCATCTATGATTACATTCAGCGAGTTAGAAACACGTTTCTTCTCAAAGCTGCGTTTGGATGTTCCTGAGTCAATGGGATTATGCAATGTAATGAGAAATATCTGGCTCTAAAACAAAAACGGGGCTATGTAGCAGAATGA
>NW_022440556.1:0-6866 GCF_009761245.1 Sapajus apella
ACACGAATGTTCATTGCAGCACTGTTTACAATAGCAAAGACCTGGAACCAACCCAAATGCCCATCGACGATAGACTGGATAGGGAAAATGTGGCACATATACACCATGGAATATTATGCAGCCATCAAAAACGATGAGTTTTGGTCCTTTGTAGGGACATGGATGAACCTGGAAACCATCATTCTCAGCAAACTGACAGAAGAGCAGAAGATCAAACACCGCATGTTCTCACTCATAGGCGGGTGTAGAACAATGAGAACACATGGACACAGGGAGGGGAGCACTACACACTGGGGTCAGTTGGGGGGAAATAGGGGAGGGAGGGTGGGGGGTGGGAAGCTGGGGAGAGATAGCAAGGGGAGAAATGCCAGATGTAGGTGATGGGGAGTAAGGCAGCAAATCACACTGCCACATGTGTACCTATGCAACAATTCTGCATGTTCGCCACATGTACCCCAAAACCTAAAATGCCATAAAATAAATGAATGGGAAAAAAAAACACAAAAAAAGAAGAAAGGTGTTTCAAACTCGCTGAATCTAAACATAGATGCAACTTACTAAGGTGAACGAACTCAGGGCAGAACAGTTTGAAAGAGACGTTTCTCCTGTGCTTTAGACTCAAACTTACCGTTAATTCTTACGTGCCCGCATATGGTTGGAAATATCTCTTTATAGATTCTCCAAGGAAAGAGTTTCTGAACTGCTACATTCACGCCTCTGTTTAACTCAGTACGTTGAATATACACCTTGAAAATTATTATGCTAGATAGCTCCTTTTTTGTTTCAGAACCAGATATTTCTCGTTACACCCTATACTCCAATTCACTCCGGAATATCCAAACACTGCCTTTAGAAGAAAGGTGTTTCTTACTCGCTGAATCGAAACATAGATGCGAATTCCTAAGGTGAAAGAACACACAGCAGTGCAGTTTGAAATAGACGTTTTTCCTCTGGTTTAGACGCGATCATACCGCTAATTCTGATGTGCCAGTATATGGCTGGAAATATCTCTTTCCAGATGCTCCAAAGAAAGGGTTTCTGAACTGCTACATTCGCACATCTGTTTCACACTGTACGTTGAATATACACCTTGAAAATCATTCTGCTAGATAGCTCCGTTTTTGTTTTAGAGCAGATATTTCTCATTACACCCTATACTCCCATTCACTCAGGAACATCCAAAGGCAGCTTTTAAAGAAACTTGTTTCTGGCTCACTGAATCTAAACATAGATGCAACTTCCTAAGACAAACGCACGCACAGCAGAGCAGCTTGAAAGAGACGTTTCTCCTGTGGTTTAGATGCGATCTTACCGCTAATTCTTATGTGCCTGTATATGGCTGGAAACACCTCTTTCTTGATTCTCCAAAGAAAGTGTTTCTGAACTGCTGCATTCACAAATCTCTTTATCTCTGTAAGTTGAATATACAGCTTGACAATCATTCTGCTAGATATCTCCGTTTTTGTTGTAGAGCCAGATATTTCTCATTACACCCTATACTCCAATTCACTCAGGAATATCCAAACGCAGCTTGTACAAGAAACGTGTTTCTAACTCACTGAATCAAAACATAGATGCAACTTTCTAATGTGAACGAACACACAGCAGAGCAGTTTGAAAGAGACGTTTCTCCTGTGGTTTAGACACGATCTTACCGCTAATTCTTATGTGCCTGTATATGGCTGGAAGTATCCCTTCCTAATTTTTCCATAGTAAGGGTTTCTGAGCTGCTAAATTCACACATCTGTTAAACTCTATATGTTGAATACACACCTTGACAATACTTCTGCAAGATAGCTCCGTTTTTGTTTTAGAGAAAGATATTTCTCATTACACCCTATACTCCCATTCACTCAGGAATATCCAAACGCAGCTTTTAGAAGAAACGTGTTTCTAACTCGCTGAATCTAAACATAGATGCAACTTCCTAAGGTGAACGAACACAGAGCAGAGCAGTTTGAAAGAGACGTTTCTCCTGTTTTTTAGACGCGATATTACCCCTAATTCTTATGTGCCTGTATAAGGCTGGAAATATCTCTTTGTACATTCTCGAAAGAAAGTGTTTATAAACTGCTACATTCACCCATCTGTTTATCTCTGTAAGTTGAATATACACCTTGACAATCATTCTGCTAGATAGCTCCGTTTTTGTTTTAGAGCCCGATATTTCTCGCTACACCCTCTACTCCCATTCACTTAGGAATATCCAAACGCAGCTTTTAGAAGAAAAGTGTTTCTAACTCGCTGAATCTAAACATAAATGCAACTTCCAAAGGTGAACGAACACACAGCAGTGCAGTTTGAAAGAGACGTTTCTCCTCTGGTTTAGACGAGATCTTATTGCTAATTCTTATGTGCTTGTATATGTCAGGAAATATGTCTTTCTAGATTCTCCAAAGACAGTGTTTCTGAACTGCTACATTCACAAATTTGTTTAACTCTCTAAGTTGAATATACACTTTCACAATCATTTTGCTAGATAGCTCCGTTTTTGCTTTAGAGCCAGATATTTCTCATTACATACTATACTCCCATTCACTCAGGAATATCCAAACGCAGGTTTTAGAAGAAACGTGTTTCTAACTCACTGAATCTAAACATAGATGCAACTTCCTAAGCTGAACGAGCACAGAGCAGAGCAGTTTGAAAGAGACGTTTCTCCTGTGGTTTAGACGCGATCTTAGTGCTAATTCTTATATGCCTGTATATGGCGGGAAACATCTCTTTCTAGATCCTCCAAAGAAAGGGTTTCTGAACTGCTACTTTCACACATATGTTTAACTCTGCGAGTTGAATATAAACGTTGACAATCATTCTGCTAGATAGCTCCATTTTTGTTTTAGAGCCAGATATTTCTCATTACACCCTATGTTTCCATTCACTCAGGAATATCCAAACGCAGCTTTTAGAAGAAACGTGTTTCTAACTCGCTGAATCTAAACATAAATGTAACTTCCTAAGGTGAACGAACACACAGCAGAAGAGTTTGAAAGGGACGCTTCTCCTGTGGTTTACACGCGATCTTACCGCTAGTTCTTATGTGCCTGTATATGGCTGGAAATATCTCTTTCTAGATTCTCCAAAGAAAGGGTCTCCGGTTTTTCGCAATGGGTTTGCCACCAGAACATAGGTGTCGTGAAAACTACTCCTAAGAGCCCAGATGGGAAAGGAAAAGACTCATATCAACATTGAGGTCATTGGACGTGTAGATTCGGGCAAGTCCACCTCTACTGGCCATCTAATCTACAAATACGGTGGCATCGATAAAAGAACCATTGAAAAGTTTGAGAAGGAGGCTGCTGAGATGGAAAAGGGCTCCTTCAAGTATGCCTGGATCTTCGATAAACTGAAAGCCGATCGTGAACGTGGTGTCACCATTGATATCCCCTTGTGGAAATTTGAGACCAGCAAGTACTACGTGACTATCACTGATGCCCCAGGACACAGAGACTTCATCAAAAACATCATTACAGGGACATCTCAGGCTGACTGTGCTGTCCTGATTGTCGCTGCTGGTGTTGGTTAATTTGAAGCTGGTATCTCCAAGAACGGGCAGACCTGAGAGCATGCCCTCCTGGCTTACACACTAGGTGTGAAACAACTAATTGTTGGTGTTAACAAAATGAATTCCACTGAGCCACCCTACAGCCAGAAGAGATATGAGGAAATCATTAAGGAAGTCAGTACTTACATTAAGAAAATTGGCTACAACCCCGACACAGTAGCATTTGTGCCAATTTCTGGTTGGAATGGTGACAACATGCTGGAGCCAAGTGCTAACCTGCCTTGGTTCAAGGGTTGGAAAGTCACCCGTAAGGATGGCAACGCCAGTGGAACCACGCTGCTTGAGGCTCTAGACTGCATCTTACCACCAACTCGTCCAACTGACAAGCCCTTGCACCTGCCTCTCCAGGATGTCTATAAAATTGGTGGTATTGGTAGTGTTCCTGTTGGCCGAGTGGAGACTGGTGTTCTCAAAGCTGGTATGGTGGTCACCTTTGCTCCAGTCAACGTTACAACTGAAGTGAAATCTGTTGAAATGCACCATGAAGCTTTGAGTGAAGCTCTTCCTGGGGACAATGTGGGCTTCAATGTCAAGAATGCATCTGTCAAGGATGTTCATTGTGGCAACTTTGCTGGTGACAGCAAGAACGACCCACCAATGGAAGCAGTTGGCTTCACTGCTCAGGTGATTATCCTGAACCATCCAGGCCAAATCAGTGCTGGCTATGCCCCTGAACTAGATTGCCACACGGCTCACATTGCCTGCAAGTTTGCTGAGCTGAAGGAAAAGATTGATCGCCGTTCTGGTAAAAAGCTGGAAGATGGCCCTAAATTCTTGAAGTCTGGTGATGCTGCCAATGTTGATATGGTTCCTGACAAGCCCATGTGTGTTGAGAGCTTCTCAGACTATCCCCCTCTCAGTCGCTTTGCTGTTCGTGATATGAGACAGACGGTTGCTGTGGGCATCATCAGAGCAGTGGATATGAAGGCTGCTGGAGCTGGCAATGTCACTAAGTCTGCCCAGAAAGCTAGAAGGCTAAATGAATATTATCCCTAATACCTGCTACCTCAGTCTTAATCAGTGATGGAGGAAGAACAGTCCCAGAACTGTTTGTTTCAATTGGCCATTTAAGTTTAGTAGTAAAAGACTGGGTAATGATAATAATGCATTGTAAAACCTTCAGAAGGAAAGGAGAATGATTTTTGGACCACTGTGGTTTTCATTTTTGCTTGTGGCAGTTTTAAGTTATTAGTTTTTAAAGTCAGCACTTTTTAATGGAAATGACCAAGAATATGTCACAAAATTTTGAGACCCATTAAAAAAGTATAATGAGAAAAAATTAAAAAAAGAAAGAAAGGGTTTCTGAACTGCTACATTCACACATCTGTTTAACTCTCTAAGTTAGGCCTGGCGCGGTGGCTCAAGCCTGTAATCCCAGCACTTAGGGAGGCCGAGGCAGGTGGATCACGAGGTTAAGAGATCAAGACCATCTGGGTCAACACGGTGAAAACCCGTCTCTACTAAAAATACAAAAAATTAGCTGGGCATGGTGGTGCATGCCTGTAATCCCAGCTACTCAGGAGGTTGAGGCAGGAGAATTGCCTGAACCCAGGAAGCGGAGGTTGCAGTGAGCAAAGATCACGCCATTGCACTGCAGCCTGTGTAACAAGAACGAAACTCCATCCCAAAAAATAAATAAATACAATAAATTTATAAAACTCTGTAAGTTGAATATACACCTTGACAGTCATTCTGCTAGATAGCTCCTTTTTTGTTTTAGAGCCAGATATTTCTCATTACCCCCTATACTCCCATTCACTCAGGAATATCCAAACGAAGCTTTTAGAAGAAACATGTTTCTAACTCCCTGAATCTAAATATAGATAGAACTTCCTAAGGTGAACGAACACACAGCAGAGCAGTTTGAAAGAGACGTTTCTCCTGTGGTTTAGACACGATCTTACCGCTAATTGTTATGTGCCTGTATATGGCTGGAAATATCTCTTTCCAGATTCTCCAAAGAAAGGGTTTCTGAAATGTTACATTCACACATCTGTTTAAATGTGTAAGTTGAATATACAACTTGACACTCATTCCGATAGGTAGCTCGATTTTTGTTTTAGACCCAGCTATTTCTTATGACACACTATACTCCCATTTACTCAGGAATATCCAAACGCAGCTTTTAGCAGAAATGAGTTTCTAACGCGCTGAATCTAAATATAGATAGAACTTCCGAAGGTGAACGAAAACAAAACAGAGCAGTTTGAAAGAGACGTTTCTCCTGTGGTTTGACGCGACATTATCGCTAATCCTTATGTGCCCGTATATGGCTGGAAATATCTTTTTCTAGATTCTCCAAAGAAAGGATATCTGAACTGCTGAAAACACACATCAGTTTGACTCTGTAAGTTGATTGTTCAGCTTGACAACGATTCTGGTAGATAATTCCGTTTTTGTTTTAGAGCAAGATATTTCTCATTACAGCCTATCCTCCCATTCACTCTGGAATATCCAAACGCAGCTTTTAGAAGAAATGTGTTTCTAATGCGCTGAATCCAAACATATATGCAACTTCCTAAGGTGAACGAACACAAAGAAGCACAGTTTGAAATATACGTTTCTCCTGTGTTTTAAACGCAGTCTTACGGCTAATTCTCACATGCCTGTATATGGCTTGAAATAGCTGTTTCTAGATTCTCCAAAGAAAGGGTTTCTGAACTGCTGCACTCACATATCACTTTATCTCTGTAAGTGGATTGTACAGTTTGACAACCATTCCGCTAGATAGCTCCGTTTTTGTTTTAGAGCCAGATATTTCTCATTACAGCCTATATTCCCGTTCACTCTGGAATATACAAATGCAGCTTTTAGACGAAACGTGTTTCTAATTCCCTGAATCTAACCATGAATGCAATTTCCTATATTCAACGACCACACAGCAGAGCACTTTGAAATATTCGTTTCTCCTGTGTTTTACACGCAGTCTTACTGCTAATTCTTATATTAATGTATATGGCTGGAGATATCTGTTTCTGGATTCTCCAAAGAAACCGTTTTTGAACCGGTGCACACAGACATCAGTTTAACTCTGAAAGTTGATTGTACGCCTTGACAACCATTTTGCTAGATAGCTCCGTTTTTGCTTTAGATCCAGATATTTCTCATTACAGCCTATACTCCCATTCACTCTGGAATATCCAAATGCAGCTTTTCGAAGAAACGTGTTTCTAACTCGCTAAATCTAACCATGGATGCAAGTTCCTTCTAACTCGCTAAATCTAACCATGGATGCAAGTTCCTAAGGTGAACGAACACAAAGCAGAGCAGTGTGAAATATTCGTTTCTCCTGTGTTTTACA
>NW_022440557.1:0-6866 GCF_009761245.1 Sapajus apella
TAATAAACTGCCCATTGAGAGCAAGGTACAATGGCGAGAAAACGGTCAGTAAAGGAGACGGAGCTCCGTAGTCACCAACTTCTCTTCCGCCAGGCGCGCACTAGGCAGCTGAGCGCTTGTGACGTCCCAGTGGGGCTGGTGACAGAGCCAGGGCTCGCGAAGCGCGCGGGAGCCCCCCGCCCTAGGGCGCCTACCAGAGGGGTCAAAGGGCAACAGGGAGAGCCCCACACCCGCCCCCGCCGGGCCCAGCAGGACTCTAACACCTGGAGACATCCTGCTGGGGGCAGGTGTGTGGCTCCGGATGGGCCCCTGGGGACGCGGGGCTGACGTGACAGAGCCCTTCCCGCCTGGCGCCTGGCCTGGGTGCTGGCTCGGCACTCAGTGGCCCTGTATTCGCCAACCCTGTCCCCTGCGTTACAGGGCCAGAACCTGCTGGAACCCGAGCACGGTGCCACCCGGGTCCCGCCGGGCTCTGCAGCGGCCGCTCCAGTACCTCTGTGCCGCCTGATTTTTTTCAGCAGTGTTTTGTAGTTCTTGTGGAGATCTTTCACCTCCTTAGTTAGACGTGTTCTTACATATTTATTTATTTGTTCTGACCATTGTAAATGGGATTGAATGCTTTACTGGGTTTTCACCTTGATGTTATTGTCGTATAAAAATGCTACTTATTTTGTACATTTGTGTTATATCCTTAAACTTTATCAAAAGCATGTTATCAGTTCCAGGATTCTTTTGGTGGAGACCTTAGGATTTTCTAGGTGTCAAATCATATAGTTTGAGTTCTTCTTTTCTTATTTGGATGCCTATTATTTCTTTCTCTTGCCTGATTGCTCTGGCTTGGACTTCTTGTTATGTCAACTGTGTCTGAATATTTAAACAATGTATTAGAGATAGAAATAAACATATCTACAGCATAGCTAATCGTTGCAAACCAGGGGTTAAGAACCTGGAGAATCGTCATCTGAATCTTTTTCTTTCTCTTTTTCTTTTTTTGGTCACTAACTGACATTTTCCTCATCCATGCTCAAGATACTCATTGAGGGCTCTTCATTGAACAGCCCTGACCCACGCAGAACCTGCACTCAAGAATCAAGCTCAGGCTTTTTGGCCACTCAGGTTCCAAGAAAAGCATCCTTATGGACTCTCTCAAGTGTGGGCTGCTGAGGAGCTTTCTCAAAAGGTGAAGTCCAGACTCTCCTCTCCCGACGACAGCAGATTTCCACCTTCACCCCTGGCTCTAAGCCTGCAGGTGGAACCCGGATGCTGGCTCCTGTCTCTCCATCATGCGTTGGCTTCTACTCTCTCTCCCATCAAGGTCTAGGAGGAGGAAGTGTTTTGCATCAGTCCTTGGCCTATGGCTGACATGGTAGCCTCGGTGGCTTTCAACTGTGATCTAGGCTGGCTGGTGACCCTGTGTGCACCCCTTGTTTTCCAGCAATGGCAAACTGACCCAGCAATAGCAAAACAAGGGCTCTACTGAAATCACAGCCACAGACACAATAGTCCATCGTCAATGTGCCAATTGCAGAATTGCATCATGTTCTGCTCAATGCTCTGCCCTTAAAAAAAAAAAAAAAGCTTGGACTCACACATGTCCAGGCATATCACAGATCAAATACTGGCATCAGGAGGAATCCTCACCTCTTATAATTTCTTCCTGGAAAGCTGCAGAGTGTTCTAGAAAAGGAAAATGCAGAGGAAAGGCTGGGAGAGAGAAGGCCAAGGCTGGGAGGTCCATGATGCCTGGTACCAGGGTCCCTTGAGTCCTTTCTGGCCTGCAGCCTCCATGAGCATCAAAAACCTGTACCCAGACTTTGAGAACATAATGTGAGGAACTGCAGAATCATGTTAGAGCTGGGTTTCCCCAAAGCCGTGCTGAGGTGTTTGTGGCCCTGTTCTCCACCTGGAGAGATGGCCTGGGCCAGTATGCCCTCCTCACCTGGGCACAAAAGTCAGCCAGGTAGCAGCACCTGCCTCCTAAAACAATTCATTCTCTGCCCCAGTCTTTGGTGACAAGCTGAGGAACCCACTCCAAGTTGTCCTGCTGGCTTCCATGCCAACCTCATGAATGTTCCTAAGCCATCTGGAGGTGAGTTTGGATATGGCAGAGCTACATCACTGCTGAAAGGGATTGGGAGTAGGTGAGGGCCAGGTGCTGGGCCTCTAACCTAGGGGCAGGCTCCTGTCCCAGGGAACTGAATCAGGGCTGTGGAAACTGCAACAGGAACCACTTGAACCAGGAAAAGAATTAAAGGCCTTTCTTTCTTGCTTAGCTTTTTTGTTGTACTTTTCATTTTTATCAAATCAATGAATTCACATAACAACAAATCAAATAAGTGAAGAGCATGTGATGAAAAGTAGCTGTCCTCCCTGTTCTTTCCCACCTCCCAGCACCACTGCCTGGTGGTGACTTCTTTAATTCTCTTACTTTCTTATATGCATTAAAAATGTCTTAAAGTCTTCTTTGACTTTTCTTGATGACTTCCCATGTAAATGTCTATGTCACTCCTACCACTAACAGCCTGAAGTCCATGGTGGAGCTGCTTTTATTTCTCACATGTCACTAGTCCTTTGTTTTCATAGTTACAGGAAGGGGCAATAGCTGAAGGTGCACTGACTCACTGCATGAGTAACTGTCTTATTTTCATCTGCCGGTTTTTCTTCTTCTGGCTGCATAGTGTTCACATTATGTTCTTACTTTCTTGCCACTGCTTCTGATCGAACCTCTGGCCCCTTTATGACAGCACTGATAACTCAAGGAGGAGTCTGGCCAGATGCCTGTTGAGTAGATGCTGATAGTCTCAATTCAGGTGTACCATAGGCTGCTAAAACAGGGGTAAGGCCGGGCGCGGTGGCTCACGCCTGTAATCCCAGCACTTTGGGAGGCTGAAGCGGGTGGATCCTGAGGTCAAGAGATCGAGACCATCCTGGTCAACATGGAGAAACCCCGTCTCTACTAAAAATACAAAAAATTAACCGGGTATGGTGGCGTGCGCCTGTAATCCCAGCTACTCGGGAGGCTGAGGCAGGAGAATTGCTTGAACCCGGGAGGCAGAGGTTGCGGTGAGCTGAGATCACGCCATTGCACTCCAGCCTGGGTAACATGAGTGAAACTCCGTCTCAAACAAACAGACAAACAAACAAAAAACAAAAAACAGGGGTAAGTGCTCTCATAGCCAATGGGATGGCAACAATGTTAATGCTTCCTGATCCAGTCAAATCTGATTTTGCAGTTGATACTGTGCAAGCTGTGTAGTTTGGATGGTAATAATTTTGGCAGGCTGCATGGTGATTTTGTTTCAGTTTTCAGCAGAAGCCGGCATCATGGTAAGTCTTATCTCAATGACTATCTTAGGAGAGGTCACTGTTGTTGGACTAGTGCTGGTTATTAATGGTGCACCTGCATTCACTGACTGAACTGCCACAGGTGAAGTCTTCTAACCCAACAACGTCATTTCAACAGCTACCTGCACTGCCACACGAACTGTCCTTGGAGCTGCTGTTGCTGATATAGATGCAGTGCTGGCTGGAAACCTGGGTGAAGCATCATGGCCAGGGGAAGGGATATTCACGACTCCAGCTACAGCCTTCTCTGCCTGGAGAAGTTTATAGGGGATGAATTTTGCCACCACAAACAGAGGATGCTGCTTTCAGGAGACTTTCTGTAGACAGTGGTACTCATCTAATGATTTTTCACTAGTAGCTCCTGCTAAATCTTTGTTACAGGTTTCATTTCTATCATCATCTACGACCACTATGTATTGGGGCATATCTTTGAACTGATACACAAGCCTCTGTCCTTCAAGCTTTGCAAGAATTCCCCTTTAATAATAGTATCTCAGAGCTCGTTCCATAGTTTCACAGTTCATGTCTGGTTTGTTCATATGTTTTTCCCAAAGCTTAGAGACAGCCCTTGAATCCACCAGTTTGAATATGCCTTGTTCTCTCTGAATCCATTTAATATACTGGGGACAAGTATGTTTATCTTGAAGTAGATCTAAAAGAAACTCCCACAAATAGACTGTGTTTCCTTTTCCTTCTCTCAGTTTCCTTTTTATACCTAACTCAGGAGACCCACGGGAAATTGGTGAGTGTTGGGTCTTTGCTTTATGGCCAACTTTTTTCTTTTTCATTGGTTCATGGCTTGTGGCGATGTAGGAATAGGAGAGGTATGTATTGGTTCAGACTCCTCCGTTGACACCTCCATCAGTTTCTGTAAAGACATCTGGCCTCATAGCAGCATGGATAAATTCAGGACTTCTTGAATCCCTCAAATAGGTAGGAGATTCCATGTGAAACAGGGCTTCAGCAGCTTCGGTTGTCTTTTGGAGTCATATTCAGAATAATCTTGCGCAGGCCAATGTCCCAAAGCATTTCTACAGTTTTCCTCTAGTAGTTTCACAATTTGGGGTCTTATATTTATGTCTTTAATCCATTTTGAGTTTATTTTTCTATCTGGTGAAGAACAGAAGTCCAGTTTCATTCTTCTGTGTGTGCATATCCCATTATCCAAGGACCATTTGTTGAAGAATCTGTCCTGTTTGCAATGTGTGCTCTTGGCACTTTGTCAAAAATCAACTGGCTGTAGATGCACGGAGTTGTTTGTGGGCTTTCTGTCCTGTCCCTTTTGTCTATTTGTCTTTCTTTATGCTAATGCCACCCTGTTTTGGTTATTATAGCTTTGTAGTGTATTGTGTATTTTGAAGTCAGACAGTATGATGCTTTGAGCTTTCTTTTTTTTTCTTCTCCAGAATGCTTTGGCTGTTTGAGTCTTTTGTGGTTCCATATGAGTTTTAGGATTGTTTTTCCTATCTCTGTGAAGAATATCACTGGTATTTTGATAAAGATTTCATTGAAACTATAGTAGTACTCATGTCTTTAAAATGCTAGTTTTTCTAATGCAAGAACACAGGACAGCTTTCCGTTTATTTGCATCCTCTTAATTTCTTTCATTAATGTTTTATACTTTTCCAAGGAGAGGTCTTTCAGCTCCTGGTTAAATTTATTTCTAGGCATCTCATTTTCCTGTGGCTATTTTCTATGGAATCATTTTCTATATTTTCTTTTTTACAGTCCATTATTAGTGTATACAAGTGCTACCAATTTCTGTATTTTATCTTTGTATCCTGCGACTTTACTGAATTCATTTATCCTAACAGTGTTCTTCTTGGCAGAATCTTGGTGGAATTTTCTGTATATACATGTATAAATGTAGAGAAAAGTAAACTCATGCACTTTTGGTGGGAATATAAATTAATAAAGCGACTATGAAGAACAGTTTGGAGTTTCCTCCTAAAACTACAAATAGAGCTACTATACAATTCAGTGATCCCACTGCTGGGTATATGCACAAAAGACAGGAAATCAGTATATTGAAGAGAAACCTGTACTTCCATGTTTGTTGGAGCACTGTTCCCAATAGCTAAGATTTGGAAGCAACCTAAGTGTCCATCAGCAGATGAAAGGGTAAAGCAGATGTGGTGCACACACGCAATGGAGCATTGTTCAGCCATAGAAAGGAATGAGATTCTGTCATCTGCAACAGTATGGATAGAATTGGAGGTCATCATGCTAAGTGCAACAAGTCAGGCACTGAGAGACAAACATGGCATGTTCTCACTTATTCAGGGGATCTAAAAATAGAAACAGTGGAGCTCATGGACATTTAGAGCTGAAGAATAACTGCCAAAGGCTGGGAAAGGTAGTGGGAGGGGATTGGCAAGGGTGGGTGGGGATAGCTAATGGTTACAAAAAATAGTTACAAAAAAGTAATAAGACCTACTATTTGATAACACAGTAGAGTGGCTGTAGTCAAATATAATTTAATCGTACATTTAAATTAACTTAAGAAGTATAATTGGATTATTTGTAACAGAAAGGATAAAAGCTTGAGGGGATGGATACCGCGTTCTCCATGATGTGATTATCATGCATTGTGTTCCTGTATCAAAACACCTCATGTATCCCATAAATCATACGCCTATTATGTACCCACAACAATTTTAAAACTAGAATAAAAACATTTAAAAAGAGATGCATCCTTTGGTCCCTGAAGCATTGAGGTGCTGCTGTGAAGTGCAGGGACTCCTTGTGGCATCCACAGCTGGGGTGAGGTGGGCAGAGCTGCTGGTGATGGAGAGTGGTCCTACTCAGGCACTCCTCTCCAGTGGGAGTCCTGGTGAGCTGCAGAGAAGGCCACTGGCATCAGTGGTGGCGAGATGCCGTATGCTGGGGTCAGGGTGGCCTTAGGCCAGGTTCTGCCTCTTTCCATCCCAGCCGCATGAGAGGCTGGTGGAGATCAGCCTCCCCACACCCATTTCTCTTCCTGGACCCATAGGAAGACTACACTTCCCAGCCTCTCTTGTTCTTAGGTGAGGGCCAGGGGTTTTGTCAAATGGGGTGGAAGCATAAATTACATCTAGGTTGTCCCCAATGCACAATCCTTCATCCTCTCTCTTCCCTTACGAGCCACCGCTGAAGCCATGCATTTTAGAGACAGGGTCACAACTCGGCAGGAGCCTGGGGGCCTGAGCCACTTACCCTGTTGCTATCAGCCTGGGAAGGGAAGGAGAAACAAGCCTTTGTTGTACTAAGCCACTGGGATTTCAGGCTTATTTATTGCTGCAGCATAACCTATGCTATCCTGACTAGGGCAGACTGAGCTTGACAACATTTTAAACCTCTCTGAGTCTCCCGTTCTTCATTTGCAAAATGTTAATTGTGATATGTGTTGTAGCAGTCAAGGCCACCTTCACTGTGGGTAACAGAAATCTATTCATTCTGGCTGACGCAGAAAGGGAATTTTTGGAACATTTCAGGGGAGTCATGAAATCCAGCACCCACTGCTTTCCTAGTCCCAAGGACAC
>NW_022440558.1:0-6862 GCF_009761245.1 Sapajus apella
TATATATATTTAAAAAAAAAAAAACAGAGAAGGAAGGAGTAAGAAACTAAAGAAAGGGGCCAGGCACAGTGGCTCACCCCCGTAATCTCAGCACTTTGGGAGGCCAACATGGGAGAATCGCTTAAGTTTAGGACTTTGAGACCAGCAAGTGGGGGATCCCCACCAACACTAGGGCCTGCCTATCCGGATTAAGAGCCACAATTCTGCCCTTTCCCCTGGCTGGTAGTGAGGAGGCTGCACGATGCCTGGAGTTACTGTAACAGACGTGAACCCGCAGGATTTCTTCAGAGCTCTGGCAGCCTTTCTCAAAAAGTCCGGGAAGCTGAAAGTCCCTGAATGGGTGGACACTGTCAAGGGGCCAAGCACAAAGAGCTTACTCCCTACAATGAAAACTGGTTCTACACGCAAGCTGCTTCCACAGCATGGCACCTGTACCTCCAGGGTGGCACTGGGGTTGGCTCCATGACCAAGATCTCTGGGGGACGTCAGAGAAACAGCGTCATGCCCAGCCCCTTCAGCCGAGGCTCCAAGATTGTGGCCCGCTGGGTCCTTCAAGCCCTGGAGGGGCTGAAAATGGCAGAAAAGGACCAAGATGTGGGCCGCAAACTGACACCTCAGGGACAGAACGATCTGGACAGAATCACTGGACAGGTGGCAGCTGCTAACAAGAAGCATTTAGAACAAACCATGCTGGATTAATAAATTGCCTCATTCAGAAAAAAAAAAAAAAAAAAGCCACAATTCCGGCCGGGCACAATGGCTCACACCTGTAATCCTAGCACTTTGAGAGGCCAAGGCAGGCAAATCACAAGGTCAGGACTTCGAGACCAGCCTGACCAACATGGTAAAAACCTGTCTCTACTAAAAATATAAAAATTAGCTGGGTGTGGTGGTACGCCTGTAATCCCAGCTACTGGGGAGGCTAAGGCAGGAGAATCACCTGAAACCGGCAGGATCACACCACTGCACTCCAGCCTGGGAGGGAGAGCGAGAGATTCCATCTCAAAAAAAAAAAAAAAAAGCCACTCTTCCAAACTGTCTTGCCACTCCCTATGTGATAGATAATAATGTTTTATGATTCTAAACATGTCAAAATAGAGTCACTTATGACAGGTGACTCAGCCTACAGTGAAACTGCTGACCCCTCAAAGTGTACAGTGGACAGAGGTGATGTGATAACACCTGTTGCCGTCAGGCATCCCCAAGACCTAACAAGAAAGAGAAGCCAAAAGGCAGCTGAGATAATGGCCATGGAGACACCTGCAGAGGGCTATGAACACCTCAATAAACTGACCATCAGGGGCACCATGGCTCATGTGTGTAACTCCAGCATTATGGAAGGATGAAGTAAGGAGATTGCTTGAGCCCAGCAGTTCAAGACCAACCTGGCAATGTAGGGAGACCTCATCTCTACTAAAAATTTAAAAAGTTGGGCCGGGCACGGTGGCTCACGCCTGTAATCCTAGCACTTTGGGAGGCCGAGGTGGGTGGATCATCTGAGGTCAGGAGTTCAAGACCAGCCTGGCCATCATGGTGAAACCCCATCTTTAAAAAAAAAAAAAAAAAAAAGCTGGCCAGGTGCAGTGGCTCACAGCTGTAATCCCAACACTTTGGGAGGCCAAGGCGGGTGGATCGCAAGGTCAGGAGACCATCCTGGCCAACATGGTGAAACCCTGTCTCTACTAAAATACAAAATAAAAAAATTAGTCGGGCGTGGTGGTGTGCACCTGTAGTCCCAGCTACTCTGGAGGCTGAGGCAGGTGAATCGCCTGGGCAATGGTGTGAGACTCAGTTTCAAAAACAACGATGACAGCAGATCGCCAGTCCCCACCCCAGGGTTACTGATTCAGTGGCTCTGCAGCAGCCTGAGAATGTGCATTGTTAGCAAGTTCCCAGGCGATGACTGTTAACATGTAAATTTTCGGTGTCACAAAAGAAGTAGCACTCCAGTATAAATTTCCTCAGCAAGGCAATTTACTTCTGGTTTTGTTTGTTTGCTTTTGAGATGGAGTCTCACTCTTTTCACCCAGGCTGGAGTGCAGTGGCATCATCTCGGCTCACTGCAACCTCCACCTCCCAGGTTCAAGCGATTCTCCCGCCTCAGCCTCCCTAGTAGCTGGGATTACAGGCACCCGCCACCACCTGACTAATTTTTGCATTTTTTTTTCAGTAGAGACAAGGTTTCACCATGTTGGTCAGGCTGGTTTCGAACTCCTGACCTCAGGTGATCCACCTGCCTCGGCCTCCCAAAGTGCTGGAATTACAGACGTGAGCCACCATGCCTGGCCCAAGGCAATTTACTTCTATAGAAGGATGCAGGTCACAGATGGAAAAATGGCAAGCACACACCTGGACAAGGAAGGGGAAAGGGTTCTGATTCCTGATGGAGGTCGCCCCTACTGCTGTGTCATTCCCCTATCAGCTGGATTTAGACTGCACAGTCTAGGCTAATTCTGAGAGGCTATTTTAAAGAGAGCAGAGGTACAAGCCTCAGTGGCAGGGTGGGTAGTCTGGCAGGAAGGATGGTTAAGGACAGGTCAGAGAAGGTAAGCAGGGGTGACTCAGATTAAAGCGGGTGACCGGGATGAGTTAGGACGGAGCAGGGGACCAGGGGAGCAGAGGTGATTAGAACTGATGGAAATGGTTGTTTACTGAAACTACAAGGAAGTCAAACTTTAAAATGGAGGACAAAGAACTGAACATACTGACATCCTGATTCCTTGAAGAGAAATTCAGAACTCATTGTTTTTGTTTTGTTTTGTTTTGTTTTGTTTTGTTTTGTTTTGTTTTTGTTTTTGTTTTTTTTTTTGAGACGGAGTTTCGCTCTCGTTACCCAGGCTGGAGTGCAATGGCACGATCTCGGCTCACCGCAGCCTCCGCCTCCTGGGTTCAGGCAATTCTCCTGCCTCAGCCTCCTGAGTAGCTGGGATTCCAGGCACGTGCCACCATGCCCAGCTAATTTTTTGTATTTTTTTAGTAGAGAGCGGGTTTCGCCATGTTGACCAGGATGGTCTCGATCTCTTGACCTCATTACCAACCCGCCTTGACCTCCCAAAGTGCTGGGATTACAGGCGTGAGGCACTGCGCCCGGCTCAGAACTCATTGTATCCAACATGACCATGCTGCCAGTCCAAGAGTCACTCTTTGCAACCTCTGCTTCTGAGCTCTTCCCAGTTTCCCTCATACAGAGAGGTCTTTTCTCAACTAACCCTTCTCCAGGCTGGTGGCATCAGGGCTGGGGGGAATTAATTTTTTTTTTTTTTTAAGACAGGGTTTCACCATGTTGGTCAGGCTGGTCTTGAACTCCCGACCTCAGGTGATCCGCCCGCCTTGGCCTCCAAAGTGTTTGGATTACAGGCGTGAGCCATCGCGCCTAGCCAGAGCTGTGGGGATTCTATGGGTGGAGATCAGCCAAGGACAGTCAGAGCCTTGGATTGTGAAAAGGGGCTGGCCTCTGGCTCCAGGGTTTGTTCTTCACCCTGGAATCTGCTGTTCTGCACCAGCCAAAGTAAAGGAGCTCCTAGGTCCTGAAAATCCTGCCCCCTGGTTACACGCACTCCCCACACATGCTCCTCCCCAATGACTCACTCCAAAAGTCCCGTGCACACGCATGACACTGTCATGGTCCCCTCCAAGCACTCACACCCTGCCCCACGCAGGTTAGAGCTCACTCACCCTCAGGATTCATCCCTGACAGCCCTGCATCCCTTTCCTCACAGATGCTTCACTCACCCTCTTCCCTGCTCTGAAATTCCCTCAAAAGCATTCACTAGTAATTTTTCTAAATCACAGTAATTACCTCGTTACTTTGATATTAATAGACTTCGCTCAGCAGCAAGGAGCCTGTTGAAAGGTGCCCAGGCCCTGTGTGTGGGGAGGATTCCTGGAGGCAGCCCTGCGTGAGTGCTGGCCCGGCTGCAGCCCTGCGGCTGGTCCTGGCCTGCCTGCCTCCCCAACCAGCCTGGGCTCTCGCGCGTTCTTCCCAAGTCAGGGAAAATCCTCGAACCACCCACTTCTGAGAAATGGTGAAAGAGAGAAGGAAGGAAGAAACGAAAGAAAGAAAGGGGCCAGGTGCTGTGGCTCACCCCTGTAATCCCAGCTCTTTGGGAGGCCAAGGTGGGAGTACCGCTTGAGCTCAGGACTTCGAGACCAGCCTGGGTAACACAGTGAAACCCTGTCTCTACAAAAAATCAAAAATTAGCTGGGCCTGGTAGCGCACACCTGTAGTCTTAGCCACTCAGGAGGCTGAGGTGCGAGGATCTTTTGACCCCAGGAGGCAGAGGTTGCAGTGAGCCAAGATTGCATCACTGTACTCCAGAGTGGGTGACAGAAAGAGACCCTGTCTCAAAAAAAAAAAAAAAAAAAAAAGGTGGCTCGGCTCGGTGGCTCATACCTACATACCTGTAATCCCTGCACTTTGGGAGACTGAGGCAGGCAGGCAGATCACTTGTGGTCAGGAGTTCAAGACCAGCCTGACCAACATGGCAAAACTCTGTCTCTACCAAAAATATAAAAGTTAGCCAGGCTAACTTTGATGATGGTGGTGGGCACCTGTAATCTCAGCTACGTGGGAGGCTGAGGCAGGAGGATCACTTGAACCCGGGAGGTGGAGGTTGCAGTGGGCCAAGATCACACCACTGCACTCCAGCCTGGGCAACAGAGCAAGACTCTGTCAAAAAAAAAGAGAGAGAAAGAGGGAGAGAGGAAGGGAGGGAGGGAGGGAGGGAGGGAGGAAAGGAAGGAAGGAAGGAAGGAAGGAAGGAAGGAAGGAAGGAAGGAAGGAAGGAAGGAAGGAGGGAAGGAATCAAGGCAGGAATCGAGGATGATGAGGTTCAGGACGCACACGCTGAGTCCTTACTATGTACCAGATGGCTTCACTGCATTATCCTTCCTCATCCTCAGGATGAGGCCTCATTATCCTTCCTCATCCTCACGATGAGGTTCTCTATGATGAGGCCTCAGGGGGCCGCATTTCAGCTGGGGAAACTGAAAGCTTAGGTGATCTGCCCAAGAACTCACTCTCAGTAGCAGATCTGGATTAATGCATTAGGCCTGACTCCCAAGCCTAACCTCCTGACCATGAGGCTCTTCTGCAAGCACCCTCCCCTCTAGGCCTCAGTTTCCCCATTCATTGCAGTCACAGAAGCTGTTGATAAGGGCTCACTGAGAGCCAGGCACCAGTTTGCCACCTGGCCCATTGCACTTAATCCTATTACTGCATTTGAGTCTGTGACCTGTTATAACCACAGGGCCACGCTGCTTTGGTTCTACCTGCCCATTCTCAAGTTGATGGTAAGTGAGTTTCCAAGTCCAAGGCTCTCCAGGAACACTGCAGACTTCCTCCACAAACAGGATGGGGAAGAGAAGGTCTCAGCAGAAAGACACGCCAGGGCAGGACAGGCCAGGGCTGAGAGCGATTGGGCAGCCAGAGACCAGACTAGCCAAGCTGGTCAGGGTCAGGGTGGGGGTGCAGAATAGAGGATCCTTTGTCAGGGCAGAAGCTGCAAGCCGCCCCATCCCCACCATCTGGCTCCAGCTCCAGCCCAGTGATGCATGATGGGGAGAATGATGGGGGTGTTGCTGAGGGCTGCCCACCTGCTCTGCCTCCTGGGATAAGCCAACCCGAGACCTCCAAGGCCCATCTGGCTAACACATCCCCAGGCCCTGACCACCCCTGGGACTCCGCTCGGCAGGCTGAAATTGGCCTGGAGTGTGGCCAGCCTGTCAGGGTCACAGGTCACCATTAATCTGCCAGAACAAGGGAGGGCAGGCGGGTGGGGCAGGCAGCCGGTGTGGGCAAAGCCCTGGCAGTTCCTGCCGTCTGCTATGGTGGCCGTGGAGAGAGGCTTTCCTCTTCTGGGAGGCAGGGAGATGCAGTAGAAAGAATATAGGACCCTAGGAAAATTGAAGATGCTCACATCTCACTACCCAGCAACTCCACTTCTAGGTGGGGACCCCAGTGAAACTCACCCCTTTGCACACATTGTCACTGAAGCATGTGATAGTGAAATACTGGAAAAAATGTCAGCACCCATCAATACAGGGCAGGTTAAATATAAAAACTGAGGCTGGGCACGGTAGCTCACACCTGTAATCCCAGCACTTTGGGAGGCCAAGGCAGGCAGATCATCTGAGGTTAGGAGTTTGAGACCAGCCTGACCAACGTAGAGAAACCCCATCTCTACTAAAAATACAAAATTAGCTGAGCATGGTGGCAGGTGCCTGTAGTCCCAGCTACTTAGGAGGCTGAGGCAGGAGAATCGCTTGAACCCAGGAGGTAGAGGTTGCGGTGAGCTGAGATCACGCCATTGCACTCCAGCCTGGGCAACAGGAGGAAAAACTCCATCTCAAAAAAACAAACAAACAAAAAACTGAGACTATTGTATTCAATTATTAGGTTTGAGAACTGAGGTCCACTATGTCAACAATATTTGACTGTTCCAAGAAATTCTTACCTGGAAAGACAACACTGTAAACCAGTAAATAACCTCACTGTTTGCCTTGGGAAACTTTTGCAAACCATTTTTTTTTTTTGCAAAAAGTTGGTTCACCTTGGCAAATACTTTCCTTTTCGGGCAAGACTTAAGTTATCCATGCATCAAGAGCTTCTTCTCAAATGGTGAGTGTTACTAAGCTCTTTTTTCTTTTTTTAAGGGACAGCATCTTGCTTTGATGCCCAGGCTGGAGGGCAGAGGTGTGATCATAGCTCTGTGCAGCCTTGAACTCTTGGTCTCCAGCGATCTTCCCACCTCAGCCTCCCAAGTAGCTGGGACTTACAGGTGTGTGTCACCACACCTGGCTCAACCTTTTGTAGAGATGGGGTCTCACTATGTTGACCAGGCTCAGGGGCTGTTTTTGTAAT
>NW_022440559.1:0-859 GCF_009761245.1 Sapajus apella
TAAATGGCATATAATAAAGGGAATATTGGGAATATTGAGAAAAGGGAATAACTTTTTAGAATATACAAATTGAGATTTTAAGAATAATTTCATCAAGTTGAGAATATATGCCTACATATGCATAATGAACAAATCTGTATATTGTATAAAATGTTACCCCAAAGTTTTGCACCTTAAAGCATTGAAAATTATCTTACAGGTTAGTGTGAGGCAGGGATCCAGGCATGGCTTAGCTGGTTGGGTTTTGCTCAAGATCACAAGAAGTACATGTAAATTCATGGGCAGGGGCCGCAGTCTCATCTGAAGACCTCACTGGGACTTGGTGGGATCCACTTCCAAACTTACAATGTTGCTAACTTTCTTGATTCCTCATCATGGGGTCATCTCCACAGTGCTGGCCCTGACCATGACAGCTGGCTTTCCCGTGTGAGTGGCTTGAGAGACAGTGAACAGTGAGATCCTGCACAGATTGAGCCTGTCTTTCCAGGCTGGCTGCGCTCCTGGCTCCTCTCCCGTGCCCTGCCCTCCAGCAACCCCCCTGCAGAAAGAGCCGGCAAGTCCCGGCTGTCCCGCTGGCCACGTGG
This sequence comes from Sapajus apella, assembly GCF_009761245.1. Lineage (NCBI taxonomy): Eukaryota > Metazoa > Chordata > Mammalia > Primates > Cebidae > Sapajus > Sapajus apella. The sequence goes on from NW_022440559.1 coordinate 585, forward strand.
GCTCCCTCAGTGCCTCCGGGGTCTAGGAGGCACAGAGCCAAGGGTCCCAGGCAGCCTAGCGGGTCTCGCCACTGCCGCTGCTCCTGCTGCTCCTGCAGTGGTGGCTCCGGAGGTGGTGGCTCCCGGCTGGGGCTGCTCCCAAGGTGGCGACTCTGGCTGGCAGCATCCGCTGGAGGTGGCGACGACCAGCCGTGGCTGCTCCCGGGACGTGGCTGCTCCTGAGCTGAGCACTGTGACGCGCAGGGGGCACCAAACCGACTTTTCTGCCCCCACAG
>NW_022440559.1:959-7025 GCF_009761245.1 Sapajus apella
CCTGACCTGGTCTGCCATTGTCTGGAGCGTCTGCAGTGCAGAGAAGAGTTCTGGTTTCCTCAGGAGCGCCGGGCGCCATGGAAGCTTCGGGATGACTTGAGGCTGCACCCTGGGGGTGAAAAACCTGTAGCTGGTCCTGAGTGAGGAGGGGGCCTCGGTGTGGCTTCTTTCAGGCGTTTTTCCTTCATGGTGAGTACAGAAGCTTTCGTTTCTGGAATGTTCTATGTATTCCTGTTAGGTTCTCCTTTTCTTGTCTCTTGCCATCTTAGTATTAATTTTACAGTAGGGCTCATTCCCCGAGAGCTTTCAAGGTTGGAAAGTGTAGGAGGCTTTAGGACTGTTTCTGAGGGAAACTCCCCATGTAGATGGAGAGAGACGAAAGCCCTGGCTGTGGGGGGAAGGGCAAGCGCGGCCCAGGTGGGCTGTTGGGGGTAGGCCTTGCATCCAAGCCTCAGGTGCAAGGAAACGATCCCAGCCACATCCATGGTTTGGTGATATTTTTAACCTTTTACAGTGTTTTTGGAGATACGGTCTGGCCCTGTTGCCCACGCTGGAGCGCAGTGGCAGATTCCAGCTCACTCCAGCCTCCATTTTCTGGGCTCAAGGGATTCTCCAGTCTCAGTCTCCCAAGTAGCTGGGCCTGTGCCACCATGTCCAGCTATTGTTTTTTGTATTTTTTGTAGAGCTGGGGTTTCGTCATGTTGCCCATGCTAATCTCGAACTCCTGAGCTGGAAGCAATTCTCCCGCCTTGGCTTCCCAAACCACTGAGATTATAAGCCATCGGATATAGGGACCACTTTCTCCACCCACTGCAGCGCATGTCTAATTCTGTCCCTCCAGTCACGGCCACCTGACTGGGGGAAGGGAGCTTATGTGTGGTTTAATGTCCTCTATGCAGAAAAGTCTGTTCAGGGTCCTGCTTAGTTTTGGGTGGATAATTTGCATTTTGTTGTTGCTACTTAATACTGTTAACATGTAGCACCCTTTCCATAATACCTTCTTAGCCAATATGTGATTCCCCAAAATGTTCTCCCAACCATTCTCCTTCATTCATTGTTTTTTGTTTGTTTGTTTGTTTTTTGTTTTTTGTCTTGCAAAAACTTTTCTCTTTGGTGTAGCCATGCGTGACTTTTTATGTCCAGGCATGGTGGCTTATGCCTATAATCCAAGCACTTTGGGAGGCTAAGGTGGGCAGAGCACTTGAGCCAAAGAATTTAAGACCAGCCTACGCAATGTGACAAAACTTTATCTGTACAAAAAATACAAAAATTTAGCCAGGTGTGGCAGTGTGTGCCTGTAGTTCCAGCTATTCAGGAGGCAGAAGTAACAGGATCACTTGTGCTGAGGAGGTCAAGGCTGCAAGGAGCGGTGATTATGCACTCCAGCCTGAGTGACAGAGCCCCTGTCTCAAAAAATTTTTTAAATCTTTTTAGTAGCATTCAATTCAATAAGAGTGAAATTCCATCTGAGTGTGGTTTTGAGGTACATATTTTTTGATAAATAGTAACATTGAGGACCTTCATCTGTAGGTCAATTTTATGTCCTCTTCACAGATATTTCTATTCAAGTTCTTTACTCAATATTAGTTTGGATATGTATTTTTATGCTACTTAGTATTGCTTTTTTTCTGTATACATGTTTGGTAACAACTAGTTATCGCTTTTATGATTCCCTCAAATTTTCTAAACTTTTTTTGAGACAGTCTCATTCTCTCACTCAGGCTGGAATACAGTCACATATCATGGATTGTGTGTCCTCCAACTTAGTTTTGGTCACTAGGAGTAGTCTAGTTTAAGGTTTAGTGAGAGTTTGAGTGTCTGGATTGTCATTCAGTGTCAGTTTGAGATAATGACTTCTTGGTCTGTGCATGTAAACGTTGTGGGGCTAATGATGAGGCTAATGATGAAGGCACATGTGATAGATGCTTTTATGTAATTTGGGTATGAGTCTTTTTTATAGGTGTTGGTTAGCAGTAATTGGTAAGATTAAGGAGACTAGGGCTATTGTAGTAGTGGAAGAATACACGTGTGTTACTTTTATTTGGAGTTGCACCAGTGTTTTTGGTTCCTAAGACCAGTGGGTGACTCTTATCCTTTCGAAGTTGAGAAAGCCGTCTTGTTAAACATGGGGGCATGAGTTAGCTGCTTTCGCATACTTTCTCGTTAGATGAGAAGTTGCAGGCTTAGATTGTTAGATCCACAATCTAATGTTTTGGTTAAGCTATAGCTACAGTGTGCAAACCCCAAAATAATTTTAGGGTCTCTGGTTAACAGGAGGATAGGTGCTAGATGTATTAGTATAATGTGGTTTCTCATATAAAGGAAGTTTGATACTGTTGACAGAATATGTAAGTGCCCCATGTTGTGTTGTGATTAGCATATACAGGGAGTAAAGGGCTGTAATTAATATGTTAAGTGTGGTTTCTCAGGATTCCTTAGATACTCAGGGCCATTTGTGGTTCCATGTGAACATTAGCATTATATATTTACTTTTCTCACATTTCTGCATATAATAAAATATATAATTAGAGAGCATGCTTGGCCTTTTTTTCCTCTGGAACATTTTGATAGATGTATGTTTTTAGTAATGATCAAATCAGTGTACTTAGCCTATCTGTTCCCTCATACAGGTATTATTTCTCTGTTGTGAAAACATTCAATAGCTGTAATGATCTAGAAGGTTAGGCAGGCACCACGAAGTGACCCAAAATTTCATCATGTAGCAATGTTAATGGTGTGGGAAGGTCAATGAATGAGTGATTAATAATTTTTATTGGTGTGTTTTGAAAGCATTGGTCATTAATGTTCTTATAATTGACATATGATGATTTTTCATGTCATTAGTTATGGTTATAGTCCATGTGGGACTATAGTGGCATATACTATGTTTTTATTAAGTATTATTTTGGTTGTAGAGTTTGCAGGCTTCTCTTTGAAACTTTCTCCTATCTACGGAGGTCTGGGACTAATTATTAGTGGTGCTGTAGGTTGTGGTATTGTGTTGAATTTTGGTGGTCTTTTTGTGGGGCCAATAATCTTTTTGATTTGGGTGGCATAATGGTTGTTTTTGGCTATACTATGGCAATGGCTACTGAGGAGTATCCTGACACATTGGCTTCAAAGAGGATATAAAATATAGTTCTGTGGCTATAAATGTTATATTTAAAAAGTTTGTAGGAAGATCAGAACAGAAATACAGAGCTTTTTCTTGGGAGTGATTCATTGGACAGATGAAATTGACTTGCTCGGATTATAAGAGGCAGCAGTCAGAATCTTAATCCTAATTAAGATTAGGAGGGGTGACATCAGTGGGTCAGGAGAGAAGATTAATGAGAAGTTGGCTGAGTTATTGTTGAATTTATTAAAAAATAGTAGGCTGATGAATAGTCTGGGTAACCATGTGGATTCAGATTATAGAGTTTTTAGAGCATCATGTCATTTGTAACAGTATAATTATTGGAAGAATAAATTTTAGCATTGAAGTAATTTAGATCTTGTACATAATCTAGGCCATGTATATTGGATTTGAAACTAGTAATGTGAGGCCCACTGCAGCCTCACAGGCAGCAAATAGTAGGTGGGTAATGGGTATTATGGATGCTAGAGCGAAATGTACGTTTAAAGTTATAAGAGCATTTATGATAAACATTGATAGTATTATGCCTTCTAGGCATACCAGGGATGATATTAGGTGGGATCGATAGACCAATATTCCTAGCAATGATATGGTATATGCTAATGTTGCTATAAATAGAAGGAATTTGATAATTATGGTCTACCTTAATCTAATGAGTCAAAATCATTTATTTTGACTTACAATCCAGTTCAGTCTAATCCTTTTTGGGCTTATTCATAGGTCAAGTCTAGGAATAAAATGGTTACTAGTATAGGAGCTGTGCTGATTATTAGTTTTAGGTTGATTGTTTAAAGGGCTCATGGCAGGGGCAGTAGTAGAGCAGTTTCTAAGTCAAAGAGTARGAATGTGATGGACACTAGAAAGAATTTCATGGAAAAAGGGAGGTGGGCAGAGGCTATTGGGTCAAATCCGCATTCATAGGGGTTGGATTTTTCTACACAGATATTAAATTGTGGGAGTCAAGAGGCAATTATTATTAGTAAGAAGGCCAGTAAGGTGTCGGTCACTAGGGCTAGTGTTAAGTTAATTACTCTCTTTAGTCAGTGGCACTGTTTATACTAAAAGTCAGTGGCACTGTTCATACTAAAAGAGTATGAACCTCATCAATAGATAGAGACGTATAAGAATAGTCATCTTATGTCTACGAAGTGTCAGTATCCGGCAGCAGCTTCAAAACCAAAGTGGTGATCTGTAAAGCGGAATTTTAATTGGTGGAGGAGGCAGATAGTGAGAAATGTTGACCCAATAATGTGACGTCCATGAAAGCCTGTGATTATAAAGAATGTTCAGTTGTTGATCCCCTCAGAGATAGTAAAGGGGGCCTCAAAATATTCTGAAGTTTGTAGGAGGGCAAAGTAAATATTTAAAGTAATTGTGATTGATAATGCTTGAAGTATTTGTTTTTGATTACCTTCTGTTAAGCTGTGGTGGACTCAAATCATTGAAATTCCTGATGGGAGTAATACAGATGTATTTAGAAGGGGGACTTCTAAGGTGTTGAGGGGAAAAGTTCCTGTTGGGTGTCAATACTCTCCTAATTTTGGAGTCAGGGCAAGTCTAGAGAGGTAGAATGCTCAGAAGAAGCCAGCAAAAAAGAATACTTCTTAGATAATAAATAGAATTATTGCATAATGGAGGCCTTTTTGGATGATGAATGTGTGGTGGCCTTGGAATGTGCTTTCTCGGATAATGTCATGTCATCATTGATATATTGTCAGTGTGTTGGTCAGTCAGCCTAGGGTTAAAAGGGTGATAGAGTTAAAGTGAAATCACATGGCCAGGCCAGATGTTATTAGGAGGGCTGAGAGAGCTCCTGTTAGTGGTCAGGGGCTGGGGTCGGCTATATGGTAGGCATGCGTTTGGTGCCTCATTACGTATTTTCATGTAAGTAAAGGCTTACTAGTAGTGTACGTATTTTCATGTAAGTAAAGGCTTACTAGTAGTGTAAAAGCATAAGCCTGAATAAGGGTTACAGTGAATTTGAGAATGGTCAGTAGGATTAGAATAACGAAAGCAACTGAAACTGTGGGAAAACTGATGGTTGATAGTACTATTGTGGCTTCTCTCAATTAAATGCACTAGTAGGTGTCTGCCTGTAATGTTGGCAGTTAATCACACAGCTAGTGTCATTGGTTGAATGAGCAGGCTAATAGTTTCAGTGATCACTAACATAGGGATGAGTGGAATTGGTGTGACTTGTGGCAGAAGAAGAGCTCAGGAAGCTTTTGTCTTAAAGCGGAAGCCTGTAATTACTGCGCCAGCTCATAGGGGGATTGCTGTACCTAGATTTATTGATACTTGGGTAGTTGGTGTAGATGAATGGGGTAGGAGCCTCAGGAGGTTGGTCAAAGCAGTGGAGAGAATTAGGGAGATCAGTATAAGGGATCAGGTTTGCCCTTTAATATTATGCATTGTTATTTGTTTTAGTACAAGTTGGATTAGTCATTGTTGAATGGAAGTTAACCGGTTACTGATTAAATGACCGGAGGTTGGAAATAGTATGGTGGGGAATAAAATGATTAATACTACTATGGGTAGGCTTAGAATTTTGGGGGCAATCATTCTCAGCAAACTGACAGAAGAGCAGAAGATCAAACACCACATGTTCTCACTCATAGGCGGCTGTTGAACAATGAGAACACATGGACACAGGGAGGGGAGCACTACACACTGGGGTCAGTTGGGGGGAAATAGGGGAGGGAGGGGGGGGGGTGGGGAGCTGGGGAGAGATAGCAAGGGGAGAGATGCCAGAGGTAGGTGATGGGGAGGAAGGCAGCAAATCACACTGCCACATGTGTACCTGTGCAACAATCTTGCATGTTCTTCACATGTACCCCAAAGCCTAAAATGCAATAAAATAAATGGTAAAAAGAAAGAATTTTGGGGGTAATAAAAGAGGTGAATAGATTTTTGTTCATTTTAATTCTCAG
>NW_022440560.1:0-6856 GCF_009761245.1 Sapajus apella
GTAAAAATATGCTCATTAAAATTTAAAATATGACACAGTTCTTTGTCCTAAACTCTAGTTTTGTACCTCCAAATGCAAAGGAAGATCATGTATTCTATTCATGCTGTTGATGATTATCTGTTGTTACACTTCTGGTTAAGATTTATTACTTATTTTTAAAATATAGTTCTTGAGTTATAATTAAAATTGCATACAATTTACTAATTTAATGTCTTTAGCATATGTACAGGATTGTGTAATCATGACCACAATTATCTGACCAAAAAGAAATCCTATGCACATCAGCAGCCATTCCCTGTTCCTTTTCACTTGCCATCCTCCAGCCCTAGGCAACTATTGATATACTTTATGTAAAGCCTTGTGATGTATAAGCTATTTTTCTTGTTTCCAAGGCATTTTCAGGACAGTGAGAAAAACGTACATCCATAAATAACCATATCAATAACCATGTAGATTTTTCTCCTAGTTTTTTTCTGAATATAACGGAAAACCCAAAGCAACAGGGACTTACGAAAGATTTGTACGATCACATAAAAGGAGTCAGGAGGCAGAAAATTCTAATGGTTTTTCAATTTTATGAAATTATCAGAGGCTTCACCTTTTCTTCTTTTTCTTCTCTAATATTATTATGCCTGCCTTCTTTCTGAATGGGTATATTATGTCCCAACGCATTGCAAGCACCAGCATTTATGGAAAAAAACAAAAACCAAAAGACAAACATGGGAATATTGAAAGTGTGCCTCTCTCACCTAACTGTTTTCTTTAGCCAGTCATTACCGGACAGCATTTATAAGAAATCTAGCAGAAGGGAAGGCATGGAACAGGGGGTTTATGGTTAGATGCATTCCCAACTTGAATTATAATTTGAGTTAGAATCTAAAAAGTTAATCAAATTATGAAATTAAATTAATTAGAATTAAATTCTGGACTCTAAGGAAAATAGTGAAATTAAATGTTTAACATTAGAAAATGAATACATCTATAAGGGAGAACGAGAAAAATCTGTATGCAAGCTCGGAGACTGGAGATATTACTTCCAGTTAGGTGAATGAGACAAAGACAATGTAGTCTTGAACGGGAGGAAGATTTCACATATTAGATGAAAGTAACGAATCACAGGAAACACCAGTACCAATTGTACTCCTGGGAGAGCTCAGACTCTACACAGTAGGTTAGAAAATATTTCAGTTTCTCTGATTCTCCATTGCCTTCTGGCTTACAAGTCCTCTATACAGGGAACTTGCAAAACAACAGAGTAAGGCAGTCAGAACACAAAACAAAAATTTAATTGGTTAAATATATACATATATATATATATATATATAATATTACACACACACACACACACACACACACACACACACACTTACTTTAAAAATCTCTGGAATTTCCTAAGAGAAAATAGCAGAGAAACACTCATTTAAGAAAATCCACAAAATCTTGGTAAGAACAGGGGAATCTATGCAATGAAATGCTTGATTATCACGTTCCCCAGTTGTGTGTGATGAAAGCTCTGTCCTGAACACGTGCAGTCAAAAAGCTGGAATTTCCTTTGTTATACTCAAGCCAGTTAGAAGGCAAGCACCACACTCTGAGTCTCAACTGAGGGTCCTTTATTGTCGGCGACTGGGAGTCAGCTCATGAAGGGGAGGTAAAGTTGATTTATGCCAGTTTTTAGGGAGGGAAGGGGGAGCCTAGCTGAAGTGGAATTTTACAGAAGTAGAACAAGCAAGTTAGAAAGGGGAGCTGGTTACCAGGAGGTAAACGGTTCTCATGATTGTTGCTTACTAAAGTGGGTAATCACAATGGCCAGGGGACTTGCCAAGCAGGTTGTGTTTACAATAGTTACAAGGTTCTGGGTTACTGTGCACCCGAAGGGGGAACTGGTGGGGAGGGTGAGGCTAAGATGGAGTTGGTCAGGCTCACATTTAAGATGGAGTCTGTTTGGCTCACTTCACCTTGTTTTCCCAATTCTCATTATGGTACTAGGGTTTCATCCAAGAAAGGGGTGGTTTCTGCCATTTCTGACTTCCACAGCTGTGATGTACAGAAGCTCTATTTTGGGTATATAACAGAGATAACCATTACCTTTTTCCCTCATCATGGCCCTAACCATGCAGTGAAAACTCTACCCTGTGCATGAAAGTCTGAGAATACTGGAGCCCTTATAATTGCCACCACAGGAGTTTCTTTTTTTTTTTTTTTTGTATGCATTATTTATTCAATAATATCTATCAAGCACTTCCTAATGTGTAAAATGTTTTACTGTGTATCTGTTTCTATCTCCAGAAATCCATTAGCCAAGTTCCTAGATCTTTTTTTTTTCCCCATTTATTTATTTTATTGCATTTTAGGTTTTGGGGTACATGTGAAGAACATGCAAAATTGTTGCATAGGAACACACGTGGCAGTGTGATTTGCTGCCTTCCTCCCCATCACCTACATCTGGCATTTCTCCCCTTGCTATCTCTCCCCAGCTTCCCACCCCCCACCGTCCCTCCCCTATTTCCCCCCAACTGACCCCAGTGTGTAGTGCGGAGTTTCTATACTGGAAAGGTGATAGAGAAAAGAACAGAAATTGCACACTGTCCCCAAGAGCCTAACTGCAAAGCAGGGTATCAACCCAGGAAAACTGGGTCCCTGTCTCAAGCTCTGGTGAAGTGACACAGTGTTTCTGCCCAGGAGGAAAGGCTGGCTATAAGAACAAAGAGCACTGCAGCTCTTCCTGAGAGGACTGACTATATTTGGAACAGTGATTGAAACTCCATGCCTAAGGACATTATGGGAAACTATGAAGGTCTTTGTGGAGAACAATCAAGAGAAGACTGGTACCTCTGAAACAGCCAAAACGACAAAGCAGTCAGAACTTAGTATAAAAAGCTAGAGAAAGCCACGTCCTAGAAGAGCCTTCCTGGAATCACAAAATGTTTTGGAGATCAGTAGGCTGTATGCATAAACTACATTGCACCTATCCAGAAACAAAAAGGATTATCTGGGACAAACTTAAAAGGATTCTCTAAAACACACAAAGACCTATAAAAAAAATAGAAGAAACTCATTAATACAAGGGCTTAAACACAACTTTCTACCAAATACTGACTGAACAATTAGCTATTTTGACCCAGGATTTGTTTCTTAAAAACAGATTGTGAGGCAGGCAAAGAACGAGAAAAGTATGATACATACAAAGGGAAAAAAGTAGAAAAAAAAAAAAAAGACTTTTTGTCTACTATATCTGTTATTTAGATGACTTAAAAAGAGATTTCTTTTGTAGACAAAAAAAAATTCAAAGCAGCCATTATGAATATGTTCAAAGAACTAAGAAAAACCATACTTGAAGAATTAAATGAAAGTATAATTAGAATGTCTCATGAAATAGGAACTATCAATAAGTGAATAGAAATTATTTTAAAAAATAAATTGAAATTCTAGAATTGAAAAGTCACTAGAGGTACTCAATAGGGTATTTAAATTTCCAGAATTAAAAAAATTAATAAACTTGAAGATAAAACAGTAGAGACTGTATAATCTAAAAAGCAGAGAAAAGAAGAAACAGACTAAATAAATATGGCCTCTGAGTAATGTAAGAGATCATTAAGCATATTAATGTATGTATAATGAGAATACTAGGACAGGAGAGAGAAAAGGACAGAAAAAAACATCAAATAAACAATCACTCAAAATAATCACTAAAACCATTAATCTATATATTCCAGAATTTCAATAAATTTCAATAGGACAAAAGAAAAACTCCAAAACAGATCCATACCCAGGAACATCATAGTCAAAACGTTAAAAGCCAAAAATAAAGAAAAAATCTTCAGAGTAGTAACAGAAAAAAATGACTCATCACATACAAGGGAACTTTAGTAAGATTAATAGCTGACTTCTAGTAAGATTAATAGCCAGAAGTTAGTCAGATGGCATATTCAAAGTGCTGAAAGTAAGTCAAAACAAAATATGAAAACTAAGAATCATATCTGGAAAAACTGTTTTCCAAAACTGAAAGTAAATAATTTTTAGATAAAGAAACAAAAAAAGACATTATCAGGATTTTCTCACAAGAGATATTTTTAAAAGTTATTTAGACATAAAACAAATGACACCAGACAGTAATTCAAATTCACATATAAAAACAAGAGTACCAGTAAAAGTAATTATGTAGATAATAGGAAAAGATTGTATAATTGAAAGCTTGTTCTCTTTTCTTAATTCATTTAAAAAGATATTGTTTAAAGCAATAAGCAAATAATAATATTGTTTATGTTACAATATATAGAAATGTAATATATTTCCCAAGTATAGCACAAAGAAGATGGGTGAGAGCAAAGTATGAGTTTAAAAATGTCACTAGCTGGCAACTCAAAACCATAAGAAGAAATGAAGGTTATGAGAACAGAGAAACAAAAAGACTAACATAAGACAATTTATAAACATAAAACTTACTCTCTTCTCTTCCTTTAGCCTCTTTAAAGGTTAAAAAACACAGGATTATGTAAAGCTTCAATTACAACAATGTACAACAAGGATGCCAAGATAATCCAATGGTGGAAGAACAGGTTTTCTACAAAGTACACAGGCACAGTGGAGTGGTTACATGCAAAAGAACTAAATTGGACCCTTATCTTACACCATGGACAAAAATAAACTCAAAATGAATTTTAGACCTAATGTAAGAGCTAAAACTAAAAATTCTTCAAAATAAAACACAGGAATACATTTGTATGACATTGAACTAGGCAATGGCTTTTTAGTAGACAAAAAAAGCAGAAGTGACAAAAGAAAAAATAAGTAAACGGGATAATATCAAAATTAAAATTGTATCGCTCAAATTATATCATCAAGAAAGTGGAAAAATAACCCACAGAATGGGAGAAAATATTTGCAAATCATATTTACTATAAGGAAGTTATATCCAGAATAGATAAGTAAATATTATAACTGAATTACAAAAAGACAAATAACTAAATTTTTTAAATGGGCAGAGATTTAAATAGGCATTTCTCAAAAAAAGAAACATAAATGACCAATAATCAGATAAAACTATGTTCAGCATCATTAGTCATTAAAGAAGTGCAAATAAACACCACAATGAAATACCACTTTATACACACTAGGATGGCAATAACCAAAAAGATAGTAAAGTATTGTTGAGGATGTGGAGAAATTGAAACCTTAATACAATGCTCATGAAGATATAAAATGATGCAGCTACTTTGAAAAACAGTTTAGAACTTCCTCAAATTGGTAAATATTCAGTTATTGGCCAGATGTTGTGGCTCATGCCTGTAATCCCAATACTCTGGGAGGCCATGGTGGGAGGATCACTTGAGGTCAGGAGTTTGAGACCAGTCTGGCCATCACAGTAAAAAACCTTAACTCTAAAAATAAAGAAAAAAGAAAAAGGTAAACATTCAGCTATCATATGGCCTGACAATTTTACATATAAGTTTATGGCTGAATGCATTAAAAAACAAAACTTATTGATCTATTGCCCATCAAGAATCCCACTTCACCTATAAAGATACACATAGCCTGAAAATAAAGATGAGAAAAGATATTCCATGTCAATGGACACCAAAAAAGAGCAAAAGTAGCTATACTTATATCAGGCAAAATAGATTTCAAGACAAAAAATGTAAGAAGAGATAAAGTTCATTATAAAATGACAAAATGGTCAAGTCAGCAAGAGGATATAATTATTGTAAATATATATGCACCCAACACTGGAACACCCAGATATATAAAGCAAGTATTGCTAGAATGAGATAGATAGACCCCAATAAAACAAGAGCTTGAGATGTCAACACTCCTTTTTTTAGCATTGGCTAGATCTCTCAGTCAGAAAGTGAATGAAGAAATATTGGATGTAATTGGCATATAGACCAATTGAATGTATTAGATATTTACAGAACATCTCATCCAATGACTTCAGAATACACATCTTACTCCTGAGCATATAAATCATTCTCAAGGATAGGCTCTACATTACATCATAAAACAATTCTTAAAATGTTCAAAATAATTGAAATAATATCAGTCATCTTCTCTGATGACAATGGAATAAAACGAAATTAGTGACAAGAGGAATCTTGAAAACTACACAAACACATGAAAATTAAACAATATGTTCCTGAATGACCAGTTGACCAATGAAGAAATTAAAAAGAAAATTGAAAATTTTTTGAAACAAATAATAATGGAAACACAATACACCAAAACCTAGAGGATAAAATAAAAGCAATAGAAAGAGGGAAATTATAGCTGTAAGTTCCCACATAAGAGAGAGAGAGAGAGAGAGAGAGAGAAACTTCAATAACCTAATGATGTACCTTGAAGAACCAGCAATGCAAGAGTAATTTGAATTCAAAGCTAGAAGAAAGTAAATAATAAAAATCAAAGTAGCTATAAATGACTTTTAAATGAAGAAAACAATACAAAAGGTCAATGAAACAAAAAGTTTTTTGGTTGAAAAGTTGAACAAAATTGACACCCATTAGCCAGACTGAAAAAAAAGAGAGAAAATGCAAATATTAATAAATCAAAAGTGAAAAAGGAGACATTAAACCTGATATCACAGAAATTCAAAGGGTCATTAGTGGATTCTAGGGGCAACTACATCCCAATAAATAGGTAAATATAGGAGAAATTGATAAACTTCGAGACACATACAAGCTACCACGATTGAGCCATTAGGAAACCAAGAACCTGATGAGATCAATACAAAGTAATGAGATTAAAGTCATCATAAAAAGTTTCTCAGTCTTATTTCGTTGAGCAGTGGCTTGTAGTTCTCCTTGAAGAGGTCTTTTACGTTCCTTGTTAGTTGTATTCCTAGGTATTTTATTCTCTTTGT
>NW_022440561.1:0-324 GCF_009761245.1 Sapajus apella
CCAAACTCAAAACTTTGCCTTATGGTGGCCGCTGACATCCCAATCCACGTCCCACTGCTCTCATAAGTGCCCCAACGTCTTCCCCCACATCCTTCACGTTTTTTGTTCTTTCCTCTTCTGCAGGTGAGAATAAAGGTAGAAAAAGCAAAAGTGGGCTAGGGAGCAGCAGTGGTGATGAGCGTCATTACCGCAGATCAGAAATGGTCTCAGCACCACGGGACCTGCAAATGGCTTCAACAGCCCAGTTTCCTCATGGTTTATCCCATGGTGTTTCTGATGGAAACAAGGTTCTATATTGTGATGTACCCTAAGATGCTTCAGAGC
>NW_022440561.1:424-5799 GCF_009761245.1 Sapajus apella
AGAAATGGTCTCAGCACCACGGGACCTGCAAATTGCTTCGACAGCCCAGTTTCCTCGTGGTTTATCCCATGGTGTTTCTGATGGAAACAAGGTTCTATATCGTGATGTACCCTAAGATGCTTCAGAGCAAAGTCATCAGACCGTGAAATGGTATTTGCTGACCTGTACTTTCTTTGATTTGTGTTGGGCCAGACTTTCACTAATTTACAAAATAGAAGCTGAGTCTTCTCTTTCCTTAACCTCCCCTTTATATTTCTTTAACCTATCTGCTAGGTATATCCTCCTCAGAGTCCAGTTCCTCATAGCCTCTTATTCCCATCACCTGGAAAAACCTACACTTTGGAAATTACTTGTTTCCCAATTACTGTACCTCAGAAATTACTGTGTGTCATACGTTTGTCTGGGAGCTTACATTTAACAAAGAACAATACAGTTAGCCAAAGGAATGCACTCTGAATGAAATGTTAGGTACCAGTTAACTCAAGAATCAACTCTTGGGCTCAACTACAACTTAATTGATCAAACAGTCTCAAAATTTAATGAGATTTTTAAAATGATACTAAATCAAAATTTAAAGCAGGCATTAGCAGAATTGCTCTCAAAGAGTCAGATAGTAAATATTGTCATCTTTGGGGGATACACAAATCGTGACACTGTTCAACTCTGCCATTGTATTGTGAATGCAGCCATAGACAATACATTAACAAAGGGATATGACCCTTTTCCAATATAACTTTACTTACAACAAACAGTTGGCAGACTGAATTTGGCCCTCAGGTCTCAGTTTGAAGACCTCTGGTGAAGGATACATCTTGAATTACTGAAAGTAAGCATGTACACATGTACATGCACACACCCCCCCCAATAACTTATTCCATGAAAACCAAGTTATTGGGCTAAATGCCCCACTTAAAAGGCATGGAGTGGCAAGCTGGATAAAAAGGCAAGACCCAGTAGTACACTGTCTTCAAGAGAGCCATCTCACATGCAGTGACACTCACAGGCTTAAAATAAAGGGATGGAGGAAAATCTACCAAGCAAATGGAAACAGGAAAAAAAGCAGAGGTTGCAACCCTAATTTCAGACAAAACATATTTCAAATGAAGATAGAAAAAAAAAAAAGACAAGGGCATTATATATGGTAAGGAGTTCAATTCAACAAGAAGGTCTAACTATCCATTTAGGATATATTTAATATCTGCACTCAACACAGGAGCACCCAGATTGATAAAACAAGTTCTTAGAGACCTGCAAAGAGACATGGACTCCCTGACAATAGTGGGAGACTTCAACACTCTACTGACACTATTAGATCATCAAGGCAGAAAATTAGCAAAGATACTGAGGATGCAGAGGCAGCATAGTACTAAATGGACCTGATAAACCTTTACAGAACTCTCCACACAGAACAACAGAATATACATTCCTCTCACCGCCACATGGCACATACTTTAAAATTGACCACAACTATTCACAAAACAATTCTCAACAAATGTAAAAGAATCAAAATCATACCAAACACACTCTCAGACCACAGAACAATAAAAACAGAAGTCAAGGCTGTAAAAATTGCTCAAAACCATGCAATTAAACATGGAAATTAAACAAGATGCTCTTGAACGACTTTTGGATAAATAATGAAATTAAAGCAGAAATCAAGAAATTCTTCAAAAATAATGAGAACAAAGATATACTATACCAGAATCTCTGGGACACAGCTAAGGCAGTGTTGAGAGGGAAATTCACAGCACTAAATGCCCACATCAAAAAATTAGAAAGATCTGAAATTAGCAATCTAACTTCACAATTGAAAGAATTAGAGAAGCGAGAACAAATCAACCTCAAAGCTAGCAGAAGACTAGAAATAACAAAAATCAGAGCTGAACTAAAGGAAACTGAGATGTGAAATCCATTCAAAAGATCAATGAATCTAGGAGGTGGTTTTTTGAAAAAAAATTAATAAAATAGGCCACGAGGTAGGCTAATAAAGAAAACAGAGAAGATCAAATAAACACAATTAGAAATGCCATAAGAAATATTACCAGTGACCTGACAGAAACACAAGCAACAAATAAATGTGTCTTCCATGCAAAGATGTCCTTATTGCAGGTGTTTTGCAATAAAGTCCTTTCCCTGGTGGCACTTTGTTTGCTTGGCTCATAGGATATTTAAGCTTGAATTGCTGTCATTCTTTTAAAATCGTGAGGTTTTACATGTAAATCCAGATTAGTACCAGTACCATGCTGTTTGGGTTGCTGTAGCCTTGTAGCATAGTTTGAAGTCTGGTAGTGTGATGCCTCCAGCTTTGTTCTTTTTGCTTAGGATTACCTTGTCTATTTGGGCTCTTTTTCAGTTCTGTATAAATTTTAAAATAGTTGTTTCAGCTGGGTGTGATGGCTCACGCCTGTAATCCAAACACTTTGGAGGCCAAGGCGGGTGAATCACCCGAGGTCGGGAGTTCAAGACCAGCCTGACCAACATGGTGAAACCCCGACTTTAAAAATAAATAAATAATAAATAAATAAAAAAAAATAGTTGTTTCTAGTGCTGTGAAGAATGTCTTTGGCAGTGTGATAGGAATAGCATTGAATTTATAAATTGCTTTGAGCAATATGGTCCTTTTAATGATACTGATTCTTCCTATCCATGAGCATGAGATGTTTTACCATTTGCGTCTTCTC
Organism: Sapajus apella; assembly: GCF_009761245.1. Lineage (NCBI taxonomy): Eukaryota > Metazoa > Chordata > Mammalia > Primates > Cebidae > Sapajus > Sapajus apella. The sequence continues at coordinate 3,106 of NW_022440561.1, forward strand.
TGACTTCTTTGAGCAGTGTTTGTAATTCTCATCGTAGACATCTTTCACCTGCCTGCTCAGCTGTATTCCTAGGTATTTTATTCTTTTTGTGGCAATTGTGACTGTGATTGCCTTTCTGATTTGGTTGTTGGTTTAGCTGTTGCTGGTGTATAGGAATGCTAGTGACTTTTGGACACTGATTTTGTATCCTGCAACTTTGCTGAAGTTGTTTATCAGCTAGAGGAACAAATTTGTGCATATTGGAACCATGTAAAATGGGGAGTACCTGTAATGTGCATGATAAGACAAGTTATGAAAACTTCATGAGAGCTAAGATTTAGAACGGACTGTGGAGGTCACTCAGGCCAAGTGGCCTCCACAGAAAGGATCTCCTCCTATACTACCTTGTTTTGTGCAGAGCTCTTCAGAAAACACCGTTATCAAATGCTTTCCTAACTCAGTGCACCGATTCTTAGCAAAATCCTGTTAATACAACACTCTGGCCACCAGGAGGAGTGTCAGGCTCCCTGCCTTGCCCCCTAGGGCTTTGGTGCCAAGAGCCAGAGCTTTTAAAATGTCATAGTGGATGCAAAATGAATTGAAACTCTTAGTCCACGAGAATTCTCTCTGTGGAACTCTCTCTTATCCCAGAAATCAGGTACAAGAAGAGGGATGTGGGGCTGGATGGAGTTAACTTCCCTTGGAAGTTCTGGAGTAAGCGGGTTAGACCAACTCCCCTAACTCTTCCCTTGGCCAGCTGTTTCCAGGTTGCTGTTCTTTTTTTCCTTTGAGGGCTTCATTAAAACCATTCAGGCTGAGGTTTGGATATGGGTCTGGGAGATATGAAGGCCACTTAGCCAGTCCTGGGGGCCACCCAATCTAAGCAGAGGACTTCTCAGGGCTCCAAGAGGTCCAGCGCACTGGGGCCCAGTGAGGAATTATGAAATTCCACAAATATGAATGGCTTTCAGCCACTGTGCATAGATGTCTCTTGATCACCTAGCAGGGGGACATAATCCTAGTAACTCACTGGCTGAGGTTTCCGGAACTCTGCATTCCATGTCTCGTGGGAAATTACCTTGTTGCAATGTACCTCCTACTATAATTCTAGACAAGCTGCCCAAGAAGTCACACAACAGAATGGCTCACAGACTAAATTAAAATCCTCAAATGACATAGGTTATTAAAACAATTTAAAATACATAGCAAGAAGAGATTTGGTAAGGCAACGTAAGATCAAGAGCAAGTGGAGTGCAAGGATAATATTATCTGAATCCTAGGGCGTACAAAGTTTATGTCCTCTCTCTCAGCTGCATCAGCTCCAGCACTGAAGCTGTGGTTCTGAAGACCAGACCTACCTGAGGTTCGAGCCAGGGCTCTACCAGCAGAAGGTGCCCAGGCTAATGACACATGCTTTCAGAAGGACACAGGAACAGAGCCGTGTATGCTGGTCACACTTGTAGCTCATTGATTAGACTACTGAACAGCCATGGGTTTTATGTGTGTTTTGGGCAGAGAATATATGGGTCATGGTAGGTACCGCCAATGACCGGCCAAACTGAAGTCTTATGAACGTGGAGTACACATGCATATTTTATGTATCCTGAGTATTTGGATTTTATTACATACTTAGCGCTTCATATGTCTGATGTACATGTAGTGCCCAAGTGCCTCGTGTATATTTATGATCTCATAAATATTAGGACTCTCCTGGCCCATTCATTCTTTTCTATCTATATTTAACATGCACATGCTCTACTAACTGCTTAATACATCTTATGAGCTTATGACATATCCCACTTTTTTTTCCTTCTACAGCATAGCTGAATATTCTCAAACAATGCAACAAATGCATACTATGAGTCACCCTTAGAGTATTCAATTCTCTTATTCTAATATATCATACAGAAAAGTTTAAACTATAAATCATCACCATCATAGTAAACAATATTGAAACTGCAGCTTTTAAACTATTCACTCATATCAACATAAGTCCAATCAATCTGTTTTCTCAGAAGCCCCAGGTATGACTCATGGTTGTGGCTTCTGGAGACCATGAGGTCATATGAAGCTCCAAGAGTCCAGGTATAACATCTTTGTCACCAGCTCTAATTGTCTGCAATGTCAGAGATCCTCTTTTGGTACTGACTTCTTATTTGCTGTTTATCTTTTGTGCATCGTTAGAAGCATTATCAGTGATAGTTTGGCAAATACCCACCTACTAAAGTTGATCTGGTCTTGTCCTTTGACACGCCGAGAAACTAAGACCTTTATCTTTTCAGCACATTGAGACATTATTGCCTAAGAGCACATGTTACAATATGACTACAAATATCATTTTGGATAAGCCAACTCTTCCATTTGAGAAAACATCCAGGAACTGAGAGTGAGGATTCAATTTTTCATATAGTATGTTTTGCTGCATTTGGCCTGTTTTATTTACATTGACACAGCAAAACGTATTCAATATTAAACCTATGCAGGCCAGGCGCGGTGGCTCAAGCCTGTAATCCCAGCACTTTGGGAGGCCGAGGCGGGTGGATCACGAGGTCAAGAGATCGAGACCATCCTGGTCAACATGGTGAAACCCCGTCTCTACTAAAAATACAAAAAATTAGCTGGGCATGGTGGCGCGTGCCTGTAATCCCAGCTACTCAGGAGGCTGAGGCAGGAGAATTGCCTGAACCCAGGAGGCAGAGGTTGCGGTGAGCCGAG